>NC_041390.1:594942681-595028948 GCF_002162155.2 Triticum dicoccoides
ACACACAAACTAAGACTCCATCTCTCTCTCTCTCCTCTCTCTCTCTCTCTCACACACACACACCCCACACACACGCACACTAAGAGTCCATCTCACACACACATGCTCTAGGCGGAGCATTTGTTCCTACCACCCTTCATCCAACCTTACCCGTATGATAAACAATCACCTTTATTTACTTGCATAACATGGACAAATTCCACTTTACTTTAGTAGTCAGCAAACTTATCATCTGTACCCTTACAGAAAAACGAGTTGGCGGTGATGGTGTGCCTGCCATCTTGTAATACAGATCGTATGATCTATATCCGAGGATAGAAAGCAAACTATGATAATTTTACAAAAGATACCCGCATCTCTCTCCACATCATTATCTCCCGCAACCTCATTGCTCAGCAATTAAAAAAGGAATATGTCTCTGGAACAATCTAGCATGCATGGTGGCCGCTGCCGCCTGCCGGCGTCGTCCATCCCCATGCCTCCGCCCATTCCGACCACCAGTCACCACCACGCTCCGCTCCTCCTCGCCTTATCTCTAATCTTTCATTTTTTCGATGACATTCTCGAGATACCAGTTTTCCGATAAAATTATCGAGATATCATTAGTTTTTACACATGGGATTACTCCTGCATGGGTCAATCACAACAGGTGTTTTGTAAAAAATGCATATTGATGTTCCGTGCAATGAACGAGAATCTTGCTTGTAATTATATAATGCAAATCACGAGCAGGAAGTGACATTTTTTGACACAACCACGTTAACATGGCCACATAAATCACTAGCTAAAGTAAATACCATTATACTTATATCCCGATGCAAAAGGTTGAGTACATGTCCGAAGGGTAGAGTCGCACACACGCACTCTGTCTCTCAGAATCTCTCTCTCACACACACCAGTTACGTGACGCCCACTTAGGCAGACACGTATGTTACAGTTTGTGCACCCGCGGGTACACGTGATGATGCGCATTTATTTAAGCCGGAAGGTGAACCCAAACAGTAGCTGCATTCATTCCCCTCCCACCGCCTCTTCTCTGTTCGCCGTCGCCCGGTAGCCATGGGCCGGCCGAAGGTAACAACATACGCCATACTCCCGCCGGAGCGGCGCTTTAATATGGAAATTTTAGTGGTCATGCATGCATCTTTTTGTGCTAGAACTCCTATATAAGGGTTGACCGGTCGCTTCCCGCGGACGTGCGCGGGTGTTGGAAGAGGAAGGAGAAGGGAAGCGGGCTGTGGAGTAACGTTTTTTACCACAATTTCTTAGGAAATTGAGTGCAATAATTGAGTAGTTTTGCAAACTACCAGTACTCCCTTGCCAGCGCGCGCTTCTCGCGTGAAACGGTCAGCGTCGCCCTGGAGCGTCAGTGCCGCATTAATGCCCGGCCAGAGAGGAGGCGACCTCTCACTGGCGCCGGCTTTGAAGTGGCGCGACGGCCGAGAGAGCGCCGCTTCCCGGTGCACGCGACTGCTCCGCGTCGAGACTGGCCATAGGCCCTGTTTGGATCCATGTGTTAGAGTTAGTTTGAGCTAGTTGGGGCTCAAATAGCATGAGGGTTTAAATTGGAGCAAGTTGCACCGAACCCACCAAAAAAAAACTATCCCACCCAAGAGGTGCTAACTGGAGATAGTTCTCATTGGGACCACTGAAAAATCACTTTTCTCTCTCCATGAAGTGCATTTATTGTCAATCTAACCGTGTCACCCAAACACCTCTTTGGCTACAGTTAGTTCAGGGTTAGTCATGAGTTAGTCTAACCTCTAGCTAAGTTAGAGTATCAAACCGGAGCAGTATAGGACATGCAAGTTGCTCATAGCATACAGGCAAATTCGTACGTGAAAGGATTTTTTTCTTTTTGAAAACGGAACGTGAAAGGAATTTTTTTAGAATGCTCTTAGCATGTCACTAACATGTGATAGTTAACCGACCTCAATAGACGGCAGAAATGCCAGCCCACCGCACTTTGATAGAGACAAGGAGGGAGAAGCGATACAGGCTGCTGGATTACTAGAGATAGGTGTCGCACGGAAGCCAAGAAATATGGTGATAGCGTGGGTTAGCCATGTACTAGTAGTATGATGTAACTACACTGGGCTACCGTGTTTCGTACTCTTCCAGTCCATTGTGGAGATGATTGGTTAATTTTATATCGCTAAATAATATCAAATATTATGAGTGCAGACGCTCCACCATGAGGTTCCTTGCTCCTTCTCGGTCGTTTGGAATCCATGTTCTTCCACTCTATTTTTTACATGAGCTTTGTCCATCCTTTTGCCAACATGCAGGACATCTAGCATCAAGGTGCACGTGTTATGCAAGGATTGTTCCATCTATACGAAGAACACGTGGGACTGGAACTACGAGACGGACATGTACCCAGGAGTGGACGTACGAACTTGAGTAATGTAGCGCAGTAAGTGAAGTAGAAAGGCACAAATGGTATGAACATGCGTGGCATATAGGGTGTGTTTGGTTGCGTTCTTGTCTCAGCATAGTTGTTCCCTCTTCATGCATGCTCAACTCAACACCGCTCTTCATGCATGCTCTCTTCATGCATGCTTCTAGTGTATTTGTGCTAAACTAGTGTGGACTCATGCACCCTCCATACACTCTACCAAACACCCAAAAGTAGGTCGAGAAGGGAACTCTTGGGCGGCATTTGTCTCTTACTATGTATTACCACTAAATGTTGTACATGCAATGCACGTTGATGTTATGGAGTACGTGCCTAAGTACTCTACTACTACTATATTAGTTGGAGGCACATATTAACTTTTATATTGTTTTACGTGTATGCCCCGAGACCTTCCAACTAGACGTGTCTATCTCTCCAGGTCGCACTTTGTATCGTTCATACCACTAAGTACTACTACGTGTGGTCTCCGACCCAGAACTGGAAGAAGTGGAGACACTCTACCACGCTATTTTTTTACGCTGGGCTCTACCACGCTGTTCATGTCCCACTCCTTTCGCTGGCGTGTGGGACATCCAGCACGTGCCGTGTTTGGCACCCTTCGTCGTAAGAGTTGAAACACTAGCATTCATCAGAAATAAAAAATAATTATAAATCGGCAGTGATACTATTTTTTTGCGAACCAATCAGCAGTGATACTATACCACGCGGTTTCCTTGCTCCTCGATATCAGAAAGAATACTTCCGTTCACCAACATGTGGGACGTCGACCATCCTGGTCCACTTGCCATGCACGCATAACTCCAAGGGAGAGTCACCCAGGTCGTCGTGCCGCAGTAACAATGAATAATGAGCTGTCAAATCACAGGCCCACTTCCCACTTTGAAGTTGCTCGGACAAAGGAACCATCATGACTTCGTCGAATTCCGCTTCTTGAAGAAAACTACTGTACTAGCAGTACTGCTAGCTACAATAGTTACTCCAACAGAGGCCTCCTTTCGTTCATAGGATAGGAATATGAAAATCATAGGAAGTGTGATGACATGCATCTCAATTCCTATAGAGAAAGAGATGCCATTTGATGCTTAGGATAGGAATTTTTCCATTTAGTCTAGGCTAATGTACTGGTAATTTGCTCTAAAAACTATAGTAGTAACTAGTAGTATTGGTACATGCTCGTACTCAGACATAGACACACACACTAACTACTAGTACTACTACTTCTCACATGCTGGCCAGACGCCGTCGTTCTCCTTCCCGGCTTTATCGGCGAGACCCCACCGTGCTTGGATCTCCGCCAACCTCTCCGCAGCAGCGCGTGCGTCCTTTTCTTTCTTGCGGCGGCGGGTGAGGGAGTCTTGGATTAGGGGGTGTCCGGATAGCCGGACTATGACCTTTGGCCGGACTCCTGGACTATGAAGATACAAGATTGAAGACTTCGTCCCGTGTCCGGATGGGACTTTCCTTGGCGTGGAAGGCAAGCTTGGCAATACAGATATGTAGATCCCCTCCCATTGTAACTGACTCTGTGTAACCCTAGCCCCCTCCGGTGTCTATATAAACCGGAGGGTTTAGTCCGCAGGACACAAGAACAACAATCATAGCATAGGCTAGCTTCTAGGGTTTAGCCTCTCTGGTCTCGTGGTAGATATACTCTTGTACTACCTATATCATCAATATTAATCAAGCAGGAGTAGGGTTTTACCTCCATCGAGAGGGCCCGAACCTGGGTAAAAACATCGTGTCCCTTGTCTCCTGTTACCATCCGCCTAGACGCACAGTTCGGGACCCCCTACCCGAGATCCGCCAGTTTTGACACCGACATTGGTGCTTTCATCGAGAGTTCCTCTGTGTCGTCATCTTTAGGCCCGATGGCTCCTCCGATCATCAACAGCGACGCTGTCCAGGGTGAGACTTTTCTCCCCGGACAGATCTTCGTGTTCGGTGGCTTTGCACTGCGGGCTAATTCGCTTGGCCATCTGGAGCAGATTGAAAGCTACGCCGCTGGCCATCAGATCAAATTTGGAAGTTTGAACTACACGGCCGACATCCGCGGAGACTTGATCTTCGAAGGATTCGAGCCACAGCCGATTGCGCCGCATTGTCACGATGGGCATGATTTAGCTCTGCCGCCGAACAGTGCCCTGGAGGCCGTACCCGCATCCGCTCCAACCTTTAACTCGGAGCCAACTGCGCAAACCGAGGGCAGGTGGCTAGACCCCGCCGCGGGGGCTGCAGTCTCAACGGCGATCAAGCCGAACAACAGCCTTATCCTTCGCGAGGCCCGTGACTCCACATTGCCGGACTCTTCTCCGGACTCTGAACCTTCCGCGCCCCTGCCAATCGAATCCGATTGGGCACCGATCATGGAGTTCACCGCCGCAGATATCTTTCAGCACTCGCCTCTTGGCGATATACTGAATTCACTAAGGTCTCTCTCTTTGTCAGAAGAGTCCTGGCCGGATTATGACCGGCAGGATTGGGATGCGGACGACGAAGAAATTCGATGCCCACCCACCACCCACTTCATAGCCACTGGCGATGATTTAATCGACATGCTCGACTTCGACTCCGAAGACATCGACGGTATGGACAATGATGCAGGAGACGAACAGGAACCAGTGCCTATAGGGCACTGGAAAGCCACCTCGTCGTATGACATATATATGGTGGACACACCCAAAGAGGGAAATGGCGATGGTACAGCGGAGGATAACCCCTCCAAGAAGCAACCCAAGCGCCAACGTCAGCGGCACCACTCTAAGTCCCGCCAGAGCAAAAATGGTGATTCCGACACAGGAGATAATAACACTCCGGGTAGCGCCGAAGACAACTCCCTCCAGCAAGATTCAGCGCAGGAGGATGGAGAAGCCAGCCCCCCTGAGAGAGCGGCAGATAAAGAGGAAGAGGATGATAATTACATGCCCCCCTCCGAAGACAAGGCAAGCCTCGATGACGACGAATTTGTCGTGCCTGAGGATCCCGTCGGGCAAGAGCGCTTCAAGCGCATGCTTATGGTCACGGCGAATAGCCTCAAGAAAAAGCAGCAGCAGCTTAGAGCTGATCAAGACTTGCTAGCTGACAGATGGACTGAAGTCCTTGCAGCCAAGGAATATAAACTCGAACGCCACTCCAAGAGCAACCCAAAGCGCAGGTTTCTACCCCGATTAGAGGACGAAGCATCTAAACCTACATCTCCAGTGCATGACGCAGCGGACCGGCCACCTCGTGGCCGCGACAGAGAGGCCTCACGGCCCACAACTCAAGCCGCACCCCGACGTTGCTCAAAAAATACCAAGGAACGGGGAAATATGCTAGACCTGTGAGATATGTTGGAGGACAAAGCAAGGCAAACAAGATCGATCTATGGATCGCGTGGGCGCCCCACGACACGAGACGATAACCGTCACGCCAGATACAGTAAAAGCAAATCCGGCCGGGCCGAACACAACAGACAAAGCTCATCGAGCTACGTCGTGATATAGCCCAATACAGAGGCGCCGCACACCCGCTATGCTTCACAGATGAAGTAATGGATCATTAGATCCCAGAGGGTTTCAAACCCGTAAATATCGAATCATACGATGGCACGACAGATCCTGCGGTATGGATTGAGGACTCTCTCCTTCATATCCACATGGCCCATGGCGATGATCTACACGCCATCAGATACCTCCCACTCAAGCTTAAAGGACCAGCTCGGCATTGGCTTAACAGCTTGCCAGCAGAATCCATTCGGTGTTGGCAAGACCTGGAATCCGCATTCCTCGACAACTTCCAGGGCACCTATGTGCGTCCACTAGACGCCGATGACCTTAGCCACATAATTCAGCAGCCAGAGGAATCAGCCAGACAATTCTGGACACGGTTCCTAACCAAGAAAAATCAAATCGTCGACTGCCCAGACGCGGAGGCCCTAGCGGCTTTCAAGCATAACATCCGCGACGAGTGGCTTGCTCGGCACCTTGGACAGGAAAAGCTGAAATCTATGGCAGCCCTCACGACAGCTGGCTAGCTCGCAGCAATAACATGTCAAAGAACCCTGGTAATTCGGATACCAAGGACAGCAATGGCAAGTCGCGTCGCAACAAGCACAAGCGCCGCATTAACAGCGACAATGCTGAAGATACGACAGTTAATGCCGGATTCAGAGGCTCCAAGCCCGGTCAGCAGAAGAAGCCATTCAAAAGAGGCACTCCGGGCTCATCCAGTTTGGACCGTATACTCGATAGCTCGTGTCAAATACATGGCACCCCCGAAAAGCCAGCCAATCACACCAACAGGGATTGTTAGGTGTTTAAGCAGGCCGGCAAGTTAAATGCGGAAAACAGAGACAAGGGGCTACATAGCAACGACGACGAGGAGCCCCGGCCGCCGAACAATAGAGGAGAGAAGGGTTTCCCCCACAAGTGCGGACGGTGAACATGATATACGCAACCCACATCCCCAAGAGGGAGCGGAAGCGTGCGTTAAGGGACGTATACGCGTTGGAGCCAGTCGCCCCAAAGTTCAACCCATGGTCCTCCTGTCCGATCACTTTTGATCGAAGGGACCACCCCACTAGTATCCGCCATGGCGGATTTGCCGCATTGGTCCTAGATCCAATCATCGACAGATTTCACCTCACTCGAGTCCTTATGGACGGCGGTAGCAGCCTGAACCTGATTTATCAGGACACAGTGTGGAAAATGGGCATAGATCCCTCAAGGATTAAACCCACAAAAACGACCTTAAGGGCATCATACCAGGTGTAGAGGCCTGCTGCACAAGCTCAGTTACACTTGAAGTGGTCTTCGGATCCCCGGATAATTTCCGAAGCGAGGAGTTAATCTTCGACATAGTCCCGTTCCGCAGTGGCTATCATGCACTGCTCGGGCGAACCGCACTTTCGAAGTTCAACGCGGTGCCGCACTACGCATACCTCAAGCTCAAGATGCCAGGACCACGAGGAGTCATCACAGTCAATGGAAACACCGAGTGCTCTCTCCGAACAGAGGAGCACACGGCGGCCCTCGCTGCGGAAGTACAGGGCAGCCTTTCAAGGCAATTCTCCAGTCCGGCGATAAAACGTCCGGACACCGTCAAGCGCGCCCGGAGTAACCTACATCAAGACCGCCAGGCACGTTCCGAGCAAGCATAGCAATGCGGCCCCAACCCCAGCCCTCGCGAAACGGCGAAATCAGTGCTACGCGTACATAATTACGCTCTGAAAATACCATGGGCACTTGGGGAGGGGCACAACCACGGCACGCCCAAAATGCGGCTCAACCGCACTAGGGGCTGCCGATTTTGTCATTTTTTCTTACTTTCAGGACTCCACTCTCTGGAAGACCTAATCGGCAGTACAATTGCCGAACGAACAATACAACAACCAGGGAGGCAGAAAGCTACGCCACACTATGGAACTCCCAGGTGGTCTCTATAACGAGCCAAATACCTGTTTTACATGCCATTCTGCAGCTCGCCCCTGGACGGGACATGTTAAATAGTCCCATCTCCCGCTTACCACACTATTTGTATCGTCCGGCTTTTAATGCACTTTTCTCGAATATACAACGCTTAGCCTTAGAGTATTGTTGCATTCTCTATTCATTCCTTTTTAAGTATACATGTTCATTCATGACATTAAGCACCCGTACACTTTGGTACAGCGAAGATGCCAGGGGCTCAAGTACCCCATAATACGGCGTGAGAAGTCCGAACACTTTCCTAAGTGCGGCACTCCGAACTTATAGCATTATATGCATCAGCTCCGAATCATGTCTTTGGTCAATAGTTGGGTTTGCTCGGCTCCCATGTTTTGGTACCTTATGTTCCGCTATATCGGCTAAGGTAGCACTGGGAGAACTACTGCGATTGTGCCCCGGTTCAGCTGGGCTAAGCACCTCAGTAGAGAAAGCTAAAACTGACTGTCATGATAGCGAGAGAGCTGGTCGCTGTTCAAGAGGTTTTGAGTCCCTAAAGACTTATGCCGCTTAGAGCGAGGAGCCGGCTTTGTACGGCCTAGGCGTGTATAGCGCCCCGAACTCGGTCTTCCGAACACTAGGGGTTTTGACCGAAATTTAAAATTATAGAATTCTCTGGCTAAGTGAGAGTGATAATGCACTATAGTCTGATTGCCTTGTTCGTTGTGCTGAGCACCTCCCTCGAAGGACCCAAGAATGGGAAAAAGGGTGCTCAGGTTTATCCCGAACACCCCAGCACTCGTGGCATGGGGGCAGAAGCCGACGACTCACCATCTCTCAGATTTAATAAACGACCGCATAGAAGGTAATATTTTAAATTAAAACAAGCGTTGCATAGCGCATATGAACAAGTTTTCAGCGTACAGGATAACACGAGCGAGTTTACTCAAATATTACATCCTTGGAACATTCATCTGCCACAAGGCGGTCACCCTTCAGGACACCCTCATAATACATCTCGGGGCGGCGATGCTCCTTGCCCGGTGGTGGCCCATCCTTCACAAGCTTCTCAGCATCCATCTTGCCCCAGTGTACTTTAGCACGGGCAAGCGCCCTATGGGCGCCCTCGGTGCAGATGGAGCGCTTGATGACTTCAAGCCACGGACAGGCATCCACCAGCCGCCTCACCAGCCCAAAGTAGCTCCCAGGCATGGCCTCTCCAGGCCACAGCCGGACTATGAGACCCTTCATGGCCTGTTCGGCCACCATATGGAGCTCGACCATTTGCTTCAGGTGGTCGCTCAAAGGCACCGGGTGTCCGGTCTCAGCATACTGAGACCAGAACACCTTCTCCGTCGAGCTCCCCTCCTCGGCCCGGTAGTAGGCGACGGCATCTGACATGCTACGGGGCAAATCTGCGAACGCTCCTGTCGAGCTCCGGACTTGGGTAAGTAACAAGTAATTCACTTTCACGTGCTTGCTTTGCATAAAGAATGCCTTACCCGCCGCTATCTTCTTCATCACCTCAATTTCCTGGAGGGCTTTTTGGGCTTCGGCCTTGGTAGACTTGGCACTTTTGAGGGCCGCGGCGAGCTCAGACTCTCGAGTCTTCGAGTCCAGCTCCAAAGTCTCATGCTTCTTCACGAGAGCATGGAGCTCTTGCTGCACCTTGCCCACCCGTGCCTCATGCTTCTCCCGCTCGGTGTGCTCCGCGGCCGCCTTTTTTTCGGTCTTGGAAAGCATTTGCTTCAGGGTCGCCACCTCGGTCATGGCCCCTAGCACACCAATAACGTTCCTATAAATTCTTGCAATTGCATCTTTTTTTATATACACACATGGACAAGGCATTACGTACCTTGGTTCTCCTCGAGCTGCTTCTTGGCAAGGCCGAGCTCTTGCTTGGACCGCTCGAGGTTCTGCTTCACCGCGTCAACCTCCACAGTCAGTGCGGCAGAGGCCAGTAGCGAAGCCTGCATACGCATATCGACATAATTATGTTAGACTCCTGTGAAAATTATTAGATCCTCTATTCGGCTTTTCTTTGTGAACGCCAAACAAAGCATCAGGGGCTACTGTCTATGCGGTAATATTTTCATATATTTTACATACCTCAAAGCCTGTCAGCAGGCTGGCACAAGCTTCAGTCAGCCCGCTTTTGGTGGACTGAACTTTCTAGATCACCGCACTCATAATAGTGCAGTGCTCCTCATCGATAGAGGCGCCGTTAAGCACCTCCAGCAAGTTATCCAGTGCCTCCGGTTGGACGGAGGTCACCGGCGCGGTAGGCTTGCCCTTCTTAGCGGGGGGACGCCTGCCAGACTCCGGAACCGTCGAGGGTTCCGATGTGGTGTTCGGCCCAGGGCCGGACTTGGAGCCCTTGGGAGCCTTGCTCCCTTTGCGCCTGCAGTCTGGAAGGTCGCCTTGCGGCGCCTCCAGGACTACCTCCCCTTGGTTGGGAACCCCCTGAGACAACACCTCGGCATTATCCGTAGGACGAGGGGAGGAGGCGTCCGGAAGTGAAGTGCCGTTCACATCCGACGAACCCAAGGAACCGCTCGACGACACGTCGAGCCGGGCTTTGGGCGGACTGCATAATTATATTCGGCGTTAGGAGACGCTATGGAATGAAGGAACACTATGAGTCACTCTGGTGTCCAAATACTTACGACTTCGCCAGGGGCTTGTCCCTGGGCGCCCACTCCTCTTCGCTGTCGGCGGTGTTGGTGGAGTAGTCCGGAGGGAGGGTCCTTCCCTTCTTGGACCCTCCGCCCGCCCCAGTTGGGGTGGCTTTCCTTTTCTTCTCTCCCCCTGCTGGGGAAGAAACCTCTCTTTCCTCCTCCTCGTCTTCGTGGGAGGAGTGTGCCTCGGAGTCATCGGACGATGAGTCCGACACCGCCGGGCGCCGAGAACTCTTTTGGGTTCCTGTGGCCTTCTTCTTGGCCTTCTTTTCCGGCACCACGTAGGGTGCCGGAACCAGCAGCTCCGCCAAGCGGGCATCTGCTGGGCCTTCGGGAAAAGGAGCCGGACAGTTGATCTGTCCGGACGTCTCCTGCCAATCCTGTCAAAGGTATGGGAGCTTAGATCCCGCATGGAGTCAAACTATGAAAAACGAGTATCCTATAAAAGGTAAAACCGCTTACCGCGTTGGCTTGCCGCTTCACGCTGAATCCGTGATCCTCGGTAAGGGGAGGAGGAACCTCAGCACTCTTGAATAGCAACTTCCAGGCATCCTCGTGTGTTGTGTCGAAGAGCCTGCTCAGAGTTCGGTGCTGGGCCAGGTCGAACTCCCACAAGTTGAAAGCCCGTTGTTGACATGGGAGGATCCGGCGGATGAGCATGACCTGGACTACATTGACGAGTTTGAGCTTCTTGCTCACCAGGTTTTGGACACATGTTTGGAGTCCGGTCACCTCTCCCAAACTAACCCAAGACAGGCCCTTCTCTTGCCAGGAGGTGAGCCGCGTAGGGATGCCAGATCGGAACTCGGGGGTCGCTGCCCATTCAGGGTCACGCGGCTCAGTGATGTAGAGCCACCCCGATTGCCACCCCTTTATGGTCTCCGAGAAGGAGCCCTCGAGCCATGTGATGTTGGGCATCTTGCCCACCATGGCGCCTCCGCACTCCGCCTGGCGGCCTCTCACTACCTTCGGCTTGACATTGAAGGTCTTCAGCCATAAGCCGAAGTGGGGCTGGATGCAGAGGAAGGCCTCGCACACGACGATAAACACCGAGATGTTGAGGATGAAGTTCGGGGCCAGACCGTGGAAGTCCAGGCCGTAGTAGAACATGAGCCCCCGGACGAATGGGTGGAGAGGGAAGCCCAGTCCACGGAGGAAATGGGTAAGGAACACTACCCTCTCATGGGGCCTGGGGGTGGGGATGAGCTGCCCCTCATCTGGGAGCCGGGGCGCGATGTCGTCAGGCAAGTATCCGGCTCTCCTCAGCTTCTTGATGTGTCCCTCCATGACGGAGGAGACCATCCACCTGCCTCCCGCTCCGGACATGGTTGGAGAAGGTCGAGGTGGGAAATGCGGACTTGGGCGCTGGAGATAGATTAGGCGAAGATGGATGAGCAAAGAAGGCAGAAGGCGTGGATGAAAGGGTGAATCCTTATCCTCTTGTATGGGCGGACGAAACTATGCGTCCCCGCCAGCCTGGTAAAACTCGCTTATCCCCCAAGCGCCATAATCAATGGCAAGGTTGGGTTACCCACACCCGTATTGATGAGAATCCCGTGATAAGGGGACATGATCTCTGCTTCGACAAGACGTGCCAAGGAAACCGCCTTGCAAAACACGCTGAGGTGGGACAACAAAAAAGATTCGAATAAAGGCTTGGCTGTGGCGTGATGTCATGCTACAGGATACGTCAGCAGATTAGATTTGTGTAAATATTATTCTCTCTATGGTAGTATGTGGAACTTATTTTGCAGAGCCGGACACGATCCTCGTGTTCAAAATCTTCTATAAAGTGTTCGGAGGAGGAACCCTCCTTGTAATGCCGAAGACAATCTGCGCGCCGGACTCGTTGTCATTGAAGCCTGGTTCAGGGGCTACTGAGGGAGTCCTGGATTAGGGGGTGTCCGGATAGCTGGACTATGACCTTTGGCCGGACTCCGGGACTATGAAGATACAAGATTGAAGACTTCGTTCCGTGTCCAGATGGGACTTTCCTTGGCGTGGAAGGCAAGCTTGGCAATACGGATATGTAGATCTCCTCCCATTGTAACCGACTCTGTGTAACCCTAGCCCCCTCCAGTATCTATATAAACAAGAGGGTTTAGTCCGCAGGACACAAGAACAACAATCATACCATAGGCTAGCTTCTAGGGTTTAGCCTCTCTGATCTCGTGGTAGATCTACTCTTGTACTACCCATATCATCAATATTAATCAAGCAGGAGTAGGGTTTTACCTCGATCAAGAGTGCCCGACCCTGGGTAAAAACATCGTGTCCCTTGTCTCCTGTTACCATCCGCCTAGACGCACAGTTCGGGACCCCCTACCCGAGATCCGCCGGTTTTGACACCGACAGCGGGCCTCTCTTTTCTTGAGTGCTTTCTGACTTTTCTGCTCCCTCTGTGCGGCTTTTGCCGCCTCTTGCTCTACCGCCCATTCGGCCTTGGCATCTTCAAATTCCTCCCACATAGTTGTGAGGTCGCGAGCGGCGATGAACTCGGCACGGCGGGATGCCATCGCTTCCCTACCATTTTGTGTGCGGTCGTGGGCAGCGAGGAAGTCGGCGCGGCGGGACGCCATCGCTGCCTTACCGTTTAGTGTGCGGCACGGTGGCATGAACGACGCCTGGTGAGAGCTCTGGGGTGGAGTGGCCAGACAACCGTATAGTGCATTGGTTTGTCAAGAGCTCAAGGACAGAAGACGAAGCAAATTTGGATTCCCCTTCAATCCCGGTTATTTATTACCGAGTAAAATGCATTGGCGGTCATCGAACTTGTCTTGATAGCTCACTTTGATCATTGTATATGAGATATGGTGATTATACGGTCACTGGCTCAGCGTATAGCTCCGTATTTGTCTAGTTGACCAGTCAAACAGTCCGCATGTGCCTCATCAGCTCGTGTTCTTTATCTATCTACGCGGGCCTACCTGTAAAAACCAAAGTTATGCTGGAGTCCGGACCGCTTCCGGAGCCCGCTCTCACCGTCCTGGCCCTTCAAGAGTCAAGACGCCAGCTGCCCTCCGCATGCATGCATAGCAAGTAGTACTTCTTATGTGGAGGAGAGAGGGGCATTGACAAAGTTAAGGAGTGGGCTCTGCAAGAGCCCGTCTCTACACGTGCTCCTACGTATAAAAAAAATAAGGCATAAAAAACAATTGTGTCTTAAAAAAAGAAAGGTAAAAAACTTTTGAGAGGAAATATATAGAGAGAAAGTGAGAAAAAGCTGTAACCTGGGCATTACATGAGGAAGGAGGGAGTGGTGCACATGCCAAGTTCACTGGGCTGCCGTGTTTCACACTCCTCCGTCGTAACAGTGGAGACAATAGCTTTCATAAAAAATAAACAATGAATACTCGTTGCTCGTCCTCTATATCGGAAAGAATACTTTCACTCGCCGACATGTGGGACGTCGACCATCCTGGTCCACCTGCCATGCACAAAATTATCCTGGTCTACCCCAGTCGTATCGCAGGCCCAACCTTTCCCACTGTAAGTTGTTCGGACGAAGGAACCATCATGACTTCGTTGAATTCCGCTTCTTCAAGAAAACTTACTGTACCCGCAATACTGCTACCACACGCGAAGACTGGACGACACTGTACCACGTCATATCACTAAAACCCACTAGGCCAAACTAGCCTGCCAAGGTCATCCATTCTGGAATGGAGGGAGTACGTCTCTGCATTGCTATGATTTTGTGTTGCACATTCTCTGTACTTTTGCTACGATTTTCCTACCCTATGAACCAAATGAGGCCTGAATGTATGTCGACTATTGTTTGATCGATCGCTAAGCCTACAATTTTAGGAGCTAGGGCTATTGGTCGATCGACGAGGGATAAGTATAAGCGTACCACGAGCTCATCAGCCCCAACGTTTCTCTTCGGTGAGTGTTTTGCAATTACTATAGCTCACACAGTAGCTAGCCTACAAACACCAAGAATCATCAAACAAGCCCTGCTGATATGATAAACAGTTCAAACTTACATCTAAGCATGCCATATATTACATCAAAAGCTGGTGAGGATACATCTGTTTCCATAACTTGCAGAGGGTTCGCATGATTCATCGCATGATTCACTATCAAACAAAAGTAGCAAGATCCGCCCACACAAGACAGTGCACTAGCCCTAAGATGGTTTGATAACACGCATCATTCTGGTAATTAAACACAGGGCAATGCAAACTACCCTGAAGGATTAGCGCGACCAACTATTTCTTGTCAATGATCTCTCGGGCAATGCCCACAACACGGACAGCGGCATGGGAATCGATTTCTGGGGCGATGTCCACAGGACTTACCGCGACATCGGAATCGATCTCTGGGGCGATGTCCACAGGATGGACAACGACATCTGAATCGATCTCCGGGGCTATGCCAACAGGACGGGCCACGACATTGGAATCGTCAAGGACATCCACCGGCACCTGCACAACCCTAATATATTAGCAAGCACATTGCAAATAATCAAAAACCGCAACTATGGTAATAAGCCATTATTTTTTACCTTGTGCAGCTCACCGGGGGATCTCATCCCTCCGGGGTCCATCTCCTCGTCCTCGATGGGGGCCATCACCTTGCCTGGGGAATACTGCTTCTCAACGGCGACTATCTCCTCAAACTCGGTCTTGAGCCTCACATAGGTGGCAATCAGAGTTCTTGGGGTAGGTACGGCGGGGCCCTTGCTGTTCTTCCAACTTTCTTTGAGGAGTTCGTCCGCCAACGTCCTCAACTCTTTGGCTAGTGCTTGTTTCTTGGAGTTCTTTGTCTCCATGGGTTGGCCCGCCAACATGGTCAACTCGTTGGTCGGTGCTTGCTTCCTGGAGATCGCTGTCTCCAGTGGGTTGTTCCGCTGGCAACTCTTTGCCTAGTGCTCCAGGATCCATCAATGAACTGACAAACAAAAAGCAATCGAAAGGAAACCACAATCGCAATGAAAACGGGAAAAGAATAGGATGTGAGAATCGGTCGGTGCTTCGCAAAAAGAAGATTCTTGGAATGAAAATATAGCAGCATAGCTGATTCGCCCACCTTTCCTTCGTCGGTACAGAAGAAAAATGGCAGAAGTGAGTAGCCTGGAGTGAGTTTTTCTTCAAGAAAGGGAAGAAAGGGCTTGAACGAGCGTTCCAGTGAATTGATGGTTGCTTCGTCCAGTCCAACTCGGAGGCCACCTTACCACTTTTGGTAAAGGTGTGGGTTTTGTGATATGACGGGTCACGACAGCCACACCGGGGTGACAGGTGAGTCACGAATGTAGCACCTCGCTGTGATTTGGTGGATGGCACGCGGGCCCGGCTGCTTTGAAATGTCCGGCATGTAGATAGAGCGGCTAGTCATATAGGAGTGCTCAATATTGTGCACCGCGACCAAGGCGGGGAGGAAAAAGAGAGAACTACGTAATTAATGCATGAGTTTAATTAGGGTAGTTTTGTAAAGTACGAGATACATTCCTCCAATCGCAAAATGCCTTGGTTCATGAGATTTGAGATTTGAGCCCTACTCCCTCCTTTCCGGTTTATAAGGCTTATCTCAAATTTTTCATTTTCCCGATTTAAAGGGCTCACCTCCAACTCCTATTGAGATTCCGAGGCGCATTAAATATTTGCATGCAATAATTCAAAAGGAACCCACCAATGCATGCAAGGCTTTGGAATATTATTTCCGGGCACTAGAACGAAACCCCTGCTAAAGATCCACCGGGTGCTACATCGTAAGCTGCACTCCAATCGAATATTGAATAATCAAATTCTTCAATTCAAATTCAAAGTTTTCAAGACGAATACTGATGGGGGATAGGGTCAAAATTGAAGTAAGTCGTTATGATTCAAGCAAGGGACATTCTTGCAATTGCTCAGGATACCCTCTTTTAGCTGCTAGGTCTATTTCTTAGTTCGAGATCCCTCTTACTAACTGGAATAAAAGAATTAGTAGACATGCATGCAGTGTAATTAATCCACATTAATGCATTAGTTTAATTTGTGTAGTTTTATAAAGTACGAGATATATTCCTCCACTCATCATCTGCCTTGATAGATGAGATTTCAGATTTGAGCCCTATAAACCGAAATGAGGGAGTATAAGACTAGCCACAGTGAGAGTAACTTCAGCAGTAACATCGAGTCCAACTCAACAAATTTTCTTATGTGGCAATGAGTTAATGAGGAGAGAGGTAGTTGTAGTAACTTAGCTAGTTACTGTAACATCACATGTCCCAACGCGATATGAGTATATAACCTAATAAATGAAGCTTTGCATGTTACCACACTTATGTTACTACCCACTATGAAGGTAGTAACATAGTCTAGAGATATGTGTATGTTACTAGTGTATGTTACTCTCCATTGTGACTAGTCTAAACCGGAAGGGAGGGAGTACTGCACACGGTGTAGTCTAGTCACTTGTTGAAATCTCTAGAAAAGAAAATACTCCTTTCCGGTTTACAGGGCTATACTACTCCCTCCGTCTAGGTGTGTAAGTCATCTTACGAAAACCAAATAGTCCCAAAACACTTAGGCGCGGTGCATTAACTTCTACCTTGTTACTTGTTTCTTGACATATCAACCAATAAGAGATGAGAGGTGTGCATGCTTCTAATGATTTGCAATGGCTAGTTCATTGCATGCAATGCTATTAATTAGCAAATAAACATTGGTGAACCCAGGAGGAAATGGTGCTAAGCGCGTGGACCTATGCAGAATGAGTATCAACCAATGGATAATGGAGTTTAATTGTTAAACAATAGCAATTTTGTCTCATGCAAGAGCCTGGCTAGTACTCCAAGGAACCGCACCACGCGAGCGTTTGCAACTGCCATGTTCGGGTTGCGCTTGGCTCTTCGCCTCTTCAAGAAGACAAACAATGATGTTACTCCTACTTCTACAGTATTGAATCCACTGCTGCATGTCCGTCCACCTCGTGTGGGAGGGATAGCGTGTAGCGAAAGCTTCTACTTACTGCTCCTGCCTTTGCGTCTATGATAGGTGGGCCCAACAAGTGGTTGGCCCTCCTGTCATGCAGCCAAAGGCAGGTGCAGTTAAGGCACCGGAGCTCAGTCCGCGAGGGAGAGGGCGTTGTAGTAATCAAATTTCTCGGTCTTGTACGAGTTGACGTGACACATCAAAGCACTGCACTCGATATAAGTCTTTTTACACATTTCAAATGGGCTACTTCATATGTAGGAGTAGACATATTATGCTTCGTATGTAGTCACTTGTTGCATCTCTAAAAAGACTTATATTTGGAAACGGAGGGAGTACAACGCATGCATGCATGTTGTGACTTTCCTTTTGATACTTGCATGTGTTGATTTGATGCACCTTGCCATATTTTGACTATAAATTGAACTAACCAAATTTTCATGCATGTCACAAAAAATTACAGGGCTGTTTGGATTGTGACTATGTTTGTCTTATGTTGCCACATTATTTTTCCCACACTTGCCACACTTTCCTAACCTGAGTTGCTCAAATTGTTAGACACACTTTGGGTTTCCTAAGGGAATCTTGCCACAATTTTTGTGTCTATGACATGTGGGGTTCACTGCTAATAAAAAATTCTTGTCTTAGGTGTGGCTAATAAAAATGACTTATATTTAGGAACGAAGGGAGTAGAAAATATAAATAATAATGCATGTTGGGGCAACCCACGTTTCCGCTAATTTTAGCAGTGGGCTTGTTCACAATTTTTACGAGGGGGTGGTTGTTCATTTAATGGAGGGACTTGTAGTACCAGACTTGAACAATACAAAGTGCGACCTGGCACACCATAACAACACTTGGAACAAGCGGGTAGCTATCTCAAAAAACAATCAACAACTAAAAAAAACCGCGACCTGGCATGTAGTAGTACACAATTTTAAACGATTGTTTTGATGGAGTGAAAAAGGAAAACTACCCCACTATGTATATATAGGCTGGAGCCTCCATGCTTGCTTGCTAGGGTTGCTCTATTCACACACTCTCATCCTCTCCAGATCTAAACAAGAAAGGGGTAGTAACACTGTCTTTCTCCTTTCAAAAAACACTGGCTTTCTATCCTCACCGCTGGTTATAGATCCGAACGTATCCCCCTCTGCCGGTGAAGGGGAGGAGGGGCAGCGTTTAGGCCGTCGTCGATAGCGAGGGAGGAGACCCACTGCCGGCTGGACTGTTATCTCTGGCCGAGCACTAGCACGGAAGGTCCTCCGATCCCTTCGTTGTTGCCTGTGGGCGGATCCGGCCTCCCGCCGCCCACCTATCCACATCCCTACGGCCTTCAGGTATATCTTCGTTCGAAACCGCCTTAGCTCTACTTCCCCAGCTCGCTACGTCGCTGCATGTGCATCATTTTCTACCTCTCAGCCCCTCTCGATCGGATGGTCCAACGACACATTTTTTCTTCTTCTATTGTTAGAGGTAAAGCTACTTCATGGAGTCGAATCTTGTACTCCCTCCGTCCGAAAATACTTGACATTGAAATGGATGTATCTAGATGTATTTTAGTTCTAGACACATCCATTTTGATGACAAGTAATTCCGGACGGAGGGAGTACTTGTTTCAAACAAGAAATAAAGTGGGAGTGGGGGAATTTAGTATGTACATCGGACTTGGCACAAACAGGAAGGAAAGGGGGTGAAAGTAGTACAGACTGGTCATCCAACCGGTCTCTTGGTCGAAAAGGGAAATATAGGGGTAACGTTGTACACAGTGGTATGACCAGGACTAGATTTGCTATCCACACATAGGAGTAGGCGGCTAGAGTGAACAAAAATGGGACCAACCCAGATATGTTTCTTGGATGTTTGCTTCTCGGGGCAACAAACTATGAATCACCACTTTATGCCCCTGTTTACGTACATAGTGCTGGACTGCTGGTGCACCCACTGTCCCATGCCCTTATACCAAATATTTAGGCTCCGTTCGGAATGAAGGGGCAGAAAACATAGGTCTTGATGAAAATAGAGGAATAGGAAAGGAATGTAGGTATAAAACTATGGAACAGCAAACCGGAGGAAACTCTCAAGAGAATGTGTTTGGATGGACTACGAAATGTACAGATTTGTTTTTTTAGAGTAGCATGCTTGTCAGTATGAGATGCTATTTGTTTATTCAGTTGCACAGTGACTACTCTTGTCCTCACCTCACATACCACACATAGGTTGATTTTTTTTATTCCGGCAACACAGCACAACAACCTGTCTAACGCATGGCAGCGAGCGCCTGCCTCGGGCCTCCGCCCAAAAAATGAGCAGCGCGTGGATGTTTCTAATCCTATGGAATCAGTACTACCAGACCAGCTTTCCTATGAAACACTATTCACCTTTCCCGTGTTCGGAACGGTTGGAAGGGAAAGAATACCGTAGGAATTGTGTTCCTACGAAAATCCTGCACCAAACCTGTGAACCGAACATAGCCTTAGCTGTTCTTAATCTAATGTCCCTGGTAAAAATGAAGCCATGGCACTGTTATAAGCCATGACAAGTTTAGCCAAATGTTTTTGCCTGTAATTGTTTGAGACTCTGATTGTTTCCTCTGTGCCTTTTTGTGGAAACAGGGATATCCAATTCACCTGGTTGCTGTTGTGACCTTTTGGTGAACTGCACAAAACTCTTCTTAAAAGAAGTTACTTTTGTGCTGTTTAACTGGAATGTCAGAATGGAACAGTTGGTTCATTTTGGCGGAACTGCACAAAGGGAGATCTGTGTTCCAATCCTCATCATCCATATTGGCGCCATAACCTTCCTTTAGGTAAGGATGATATTTAATGCATGTGTTCATCTCTATTTTCCGACTGCCATGAGAAAATATTGCTGTTTTTACTAGTGCACTTGTAATCCCTCACTGACAAAACCAATTCTTAATTAGAAGGCCAATCATGTACTTGGTTTCACCAACTGGTGAGGATAAAGAGAAACAAAGCATGAACAGGAAGAAGAAGAAGAATAAACAGTGCCAAGGCAATCTTGCTGAAGCCAGAGGCCTCCGTCGAGGCCATTCAAGGGCTCCGGCAACGACTACCTTACATGTGAGACGATCCTCTAAGGAGCCTTTCCACTTCTGCTGTCTCACTTAATTAATTAGGAGTACTTAAGTACCACTAATTTATTACTGCCTAATTTTCCTGTTGGAATTAAACAAATCTTTAGTAGGACCCTATGCTGAATCATGTACGTGTGTATGTTTGTCTATGGAGGTGAATCATGTGGTGGAGCAGGGAGGGAATATTATTAGTGTCATGACATAATAGTGCTATTGTTTTGCATGTCAATTTATTGCCATTGGTTCAATGAGGCAATGTTTTGCGTATTGTCCATCATGAATTTGATGCTACTGTTTGAGTAATATGCTAATGTCTTCCTATCCTTTCTCACTAAGCTAATGAAGGTTTCACCTTGTTCCTACTTGTGCAAACAGGGATCATGTTGTGCCAATCATACATTTTAGTGGAACTACACAAGACAATACAATGAACTGTATCCCAGCCAGTGCTTTAACTCTGCTGGATGTTCTTGATAATCTTTCGATATAATCTCAGCACTGGTAAACAAGAGTGATTTCAACCATACATTTGAAGTTTACAAAAATATATACTATTGTGTGATTCCAGTGAGTGCTTTATCATCTCTTATGGGACTACATGAATAAGCTTTTTTTCTCAGGTTGGTACGGGCCTAAGGCCTTCATCCATATTAGTTTGCTGTCATCTCTATTTGTATCGTGCTACTGTCATGAGAAACTCCTTTATCTTTGCACGTTAAAGTTTTGCAACCTATGATAAATGGCAATGCTTTGAGTGTTGAGTTAAGCTAATTGGCACTGATTAAATAAACTAATACCTCTCTTTAAGCAAGACTACTATGTTGCTAACTTTACCCATTAAGATAATGAGGGTGCTTCTATTTGTTAGTGTATGTTTCATCAACTAGTCCCACTATTACAGTAATCTCACTCTCTCAATATATGTGCCAACAGGGATGCTCGATTTTGGTGGAACTGCACAAAAACTTTGGGTGCTTCATTGCCTCGACAGCTTCCGTCCTTTCCTGTCAGTTGCTAAACTCCGCTTGCTTTCCTTTGTTGTCAGTCGCTTGGCTTATCTCGGCTTCCAGTCAAAGGAAATAGTAATTGATATGCTACCTCACACAGGTTGGTACTGGTCTTTATCCTGATTATTGTGCCTGTCATATGTATTGGTAATTTGGTATTGTGCTACTGTTTGCCGATTTCATAAAGGAGTAATTTGGAGCCTAAACTCTCAGGCAAATCATTACATCGGGTGATTTCAGTAGAACTGCACAAAATGATCAGATGGACAGGTACTTATGCTACTGCTATGTACTCCAAAGTTCACTCAGACAAGCATCGATGTTGACAAGAAGTGCCTATATTCATTCGAGTATCAACCGGCGTCAACAATTTGTCAAACTCCAAGTATTAGGAGAGTGAACGCCAAAAATATTGCTTGGTGCATAGCCCAGAAAAACGCAGTCCAGTCTTTGGTCCCAACTTGTGCCTTTTGGTTATCGGCACATATGGTAGCGAACTATATGGCATGGAGTCTAAAGATTCCAGACAAGTTGGTTGATGCGTATATTCATCTGGCACTTAATCAGTCTGCACGCCAAGGATGCTCCATTTCAGTTGAACTGCACAAAAAATTTGGGTGGTTCATTTTCTCAACCGCCTCCTTTCTCGTCTGCAATGTGGAATTTGGCAAGATACAGGACCAAGATGAGCCAGTAAACTAGTTGGATGAAAGTAGTGGCCAAGTTGCTCAAACCTCCCTCGGCACAAGGCCACTATTTGAGGATAAACCTACAAGCAAAGTTTAGATTGTCTGTGCTGCCTCTTATGTACTCGAAAGTTTACTCGTACAAGAACTAATTTTAGCAAGAAGTACCTCCGATTGAACACCATTTACCATTCTGTACCCTAGGTAATTAAAGTTCGTCCATGGATCATATTGGCTGTGATCTCAATCATTTGGATGCATAAACATACTGAACATGTGTATATCTGAATCTTTTTGTGAATTTTGTATGAATATTGTCGTGTGATCTATCAATCATTTGGATGCATAGATATGATGAGCTTGTGTATATATGAATCTTTTGAGTTGTTGATAGTGAATGTTGGCTATGAATATGAACGTGTCTTGTGAACCTGAGTTTGATATGAATGTTTACCTTTTCTGTTGTATTTGTGTGTGAACTTGTTAGCATGCCTATTGTGGGGTATAAAACGCAGGTCTCTTATAAAAGTAATGATGTGTCCAATTTATGTTTTCCCTTCTAACCACATTATATATATTTATATTATTACTATTATCGTATATTTTATAGAGACTTATATATACATTATAAAACATCCCACGTGTTATTAACTTATAAACGTAAATGTTTAACGGAAGTTGGCAAGGAAAATCCTGGTTGTTTTTGACTCACAGGCAAGGAAAATCCTGGTGATTGCGTACAAAAGCTTGCGGAGATTTTAAGGACCAATTTAATAATAACGCGCTCATTTTATTTTGAGCAATAAATCGCTAATTTCTTAACTATATATATATATATAAAATGTTCCTCTCCGGTTTATTCTTTGATATTAATTGCTCCTTCTAACATAACATTATATATATAACGAGCCCACCTAATACGTGTATTTCAAGGAAGTGCAAATGGGCTAGGATTTCTTAGAAAATATAAATGGGCCTGATTGACGCGAAATTATTTGTTCACCCAGCCTAGCAAATGGACTGTACATTATAGAAAACATGGATTAAATATATGCCACATTTTTGCAGGCTGCCATGTGGGCCAATAGGTCGAAGCCTACGCAGGGTGTTGTCAACTTGGTCAACAAATGATTGTGTCATCCACGGCCATTGGATTTATATCCAACGGCCGGCATGCACCTTCAATCTCTCGTCTTCTTACTCCAGCGTCCCCGGGACCGCCTGGTCCGGCCTCCGGCGGCTAGCGGCTCTGCTTAGCACGCATCGCTGCGAAGCGCTACCCCACCGCCGGCCAGGCTTTCCCTCCACCCCTCGACACCTCCTGTTATTCTCCACAGACTACAGCCCCAGCCGCAACAGAACCAGTTATAACCCTTCTCCTCCTCTCAATCTGCGACTCCACTGCCGCGTTTTCCCATCTCCGAGTCGTTCCCGTCCGGGGCCTCGCCGTCGTCCATCGCCTCACTGCGTTCGGTGCGGCATGGTCAACAAACGAGAGTCATCGGAAGAGGACTGTACGTGGAGAGCCTGACGGCTGGGACCCACGAGGTCCATGGTCGCACGCAAGGAAAGTTCCTCCTTATTAAGCTGAAAAAAATGTTTCCTCCACCAGACAGCTGGGACCCATCGGCTGTATCTTTGCACGGAAGGAAGTGCCTCCTTTTTTTGCGAAAAAATTATTCATCCCGTTGACAGCTGGGACCCGTCAGATTTGGTGACTGACTTGTGGGCCTACTAAGCGGGCATGTACGCACGGCTTTGTCAACTTAATCAACAAATGATTCTAGCAGCTGGACCGTTGGATGTTAATCCAACAGCCGTGCTCCTTCTTCAACCTCTGTTTTTGCTCCTGTCTCCCGTGGGCGGCACCGCGGCTGTGCTGCCACGCACCAGAACTAGTGAAGTTTCCCACTCCTCTCCATCTACGACTCCACTGCCCCGTCTTCCCCATCTTCGGGTCGTTCCAGTCTGGGTGCGCTCGGCACGGTGTGGTCAACATGGTCAACAACCTAGAGTCATCGGAAGATGACTGTACGTGAGAGGCTGCAGTGGGGACGCACCATGCCCATGGACGCATGCATGCAACGGAACGCGGTGATGTCAACGTGGTCAAGGAACGACTTCCATCGGAAGTATACTATATGTGGAGAGTCTCAGCTGGGTCCACGGCCGCAGCAAGTAAGTGCCTCGTTATTACGCGGAAAATAATGATTCCTCCAACTGACAGCAGGGACCTGATACGTCTCCAACGTATCTATAATTTTTGATTGCTCCATGCTATATTATCTACTGTTTTGGACTATATTGGGCTTTATTTTCCACTTTTATATTATTTTTGGGACTAACCTATTAACCGGAGGCCCAGCCCAGAATTGTTGTTTTTTGCCTATTTCAGTGTTTAGAAGAAACGGAATATCAAACGGAGTCCAAACAGAAAAATCCTTTCTGGAACGTGATTTTCTTCCCGAATAAGACCCAGGAGACTTGGACCCTACGCCAAGGAAGCTCCGAGGAGGGCACGAGGTAGGGGGGCGCGCCCTACACCCCCCAGGCGTGCCCCCCACCCTCGTGGGCCCATCGAGGCTCCACCGACGTACTTCTTTCTCCTATATATATCCACGTACCCCCAAACGATCAGAACAGGAGCCAAAAACCTAATTCCACCGCCGCAACTTTCTGTATCCACGAGATCCCATCTTGGGGCCTGTTCTGGAGCTCCGCCGGAGAGGGCCGTCATCACGGAGGGCTTCTACATCATCATAGCCTCTCCGATGAAGTGTGAGTAGTTTACCTCAGACCTTCGGGTCCATAGTTATTAGCTAGAAGGCTTCTTCTCTCCTTTTGGATCTCAATACAATGTTCTCCCCCTCTCTTGTGGAGATCTATTCGATGTAATCTTCTTCTTTTTGCGGTGTGTTTGTTGAGACCGATGAATTGTGGGTTTATGATCAAGTCTATCTATGAATAATATTTGAATCTTCTCTAAATTCTTTTATGTATGATTGGTTATCTTTGCAAGTCTCTTCGAATTATCCGTTTGGTTTGGCCGACTAGATTGGTAGTTCTTGCCATGGGAGAAGTGCTTAGCTTTGGGTTCGATCTTGTGGTGTCCTTTCCCAGTGACAGAAGGGGCAGCAAGGCATGTATTGCATCGTTGCCATCGAGGATAACAAGATGGGGTTTATTTCATATTGCATGAATTTATCTCTCTACATCATGCCATCTTGCTTAAAGCGTTACTCTGTTTTTAACTTAATACTCTAGATGCATGCCGGATAGCGGTCGATGAGTGGAGTAATAGTAGTAGATGCAGAATCGTTTCGATCTACTTGTCACGGACGTGATGCCTATATACATGATCATGCCTAGATATTCTCATAACTATGCTCAATTCTGTCAATTGCTCAACAGTAATTTGTTCACCCACCGTAGAATAATTATGCTCTTGAGAGAAGCCACTAGTGAAACCTATGGCCCCCGGGTCTATTCTCATCATATCAATCTCCATCACTTTAATCTTGCTTTGTTTTTACTTTGCCTTTTACTTTTCACTTTGCATCTTTATACCAAAAATACCAAAAATATTATCTCTATCAGATCTCACTCTCGTAAGTCACCGTGAAGGGATTGACAACCCCTAATCGCGTTGGTTGCGAGTAGCTATCGTTTTGTGCAGGTACGAGGGACTTGAGCGTGGCCTCCTACTGGATTGATACGTTGGTTCTCAAAAACTGTGGGAAATACTTACACTACTCTGCTGCATCATCCTCTCCTCTTCGGGGAAAACCAACGCAAGCTCAAGAGGTAGCAGGACCCACCGGACGGGCCACCGTATTTTGCGAAAAAAACGTTTGCCCCCTGACTGCTGGGACCCACCTAACGGTCCACCGTATTTCGCGAAAAAACGCCCCCCCCGCTGTCAGCTCGGACCCACCGGAAGTGCCTCCTTATTACGCACAAAAAATGAATACTCCCCCGGCTAGCTGGGACCCACCTTGGTGGGAGGCTGACTTGTGGGCCTACTAAGTTGACGGGGACGAAGGGCTTTGTCAACTTAGTCAATATGAACGATTCTAGCTCCAGTGACCGTACGATGTCCATCCAACGGTCGTAGTGCTTCTTCAACCTCTGGTCTTCTTGCTCCAGCCGCCCAAAGTAGCGCCGGTCGTGTCACATGCTCCTGCCTCCCGTGGTCGGCTGTGCTGCCGCGGAGGCCTCACCGCCCCTACTATTCCCACCGCTGGCCAGACCCTGCGGTGGCGGCAGCCTCACACCGCAGCCGAACCGGTGAACCCTCGTACTCCTCTCCGCGCGGGCTTCCACTGCCGCGTCTTCCCCAGCTCCGCGTCGTCCCCTTCCTAGGCCTCGCCGTCGTCCACTGCCGTGGTGCTCTCCGCGTGGCGTGGTGATACATCTCCAACGTATCTATAATTTTTGATTGCTCCATGCTATATTATCTACTGTTTTGAGCAATATTGGGCTTTATTATCCACTTTTATATTATTTTTGGGACTAACCTATTAACCGGAGGCCCAGCCCAGATTTGCTGTTTTTTCCTATTTCAGTGTTTCGAAGAAAAGGAATATCAAACGGAGTCGAAACAGAACGAAATCAACTGGAGAAGTTATTTTTGGAAGGAAAGCTACCGGATGGACTTGGACCCCACGTCAGGAAATAAGGGAGGTGCTCACGAGGGTGGGGGGTGCGCCCACACCCCTAGGGCGTGCCCCCTGCCTCGTGGGGCCCCCGAAGCTCCACCGACGTACTTCCTGCACCCATATATACTCACGTACCCTAAAACTTCCAGAACGGAGATTAGATCGGGAGTTCCGCCGCCGCAAGCCTCTGTAGCCACCAAAAACCTCTCGGGACCCTATTTCGGCACCGTGCCGGTGGGGGGAACCCTCACCGATGGCCATCTTCATCATCCCGACGCTCTCCATGACGCGGAGGGAGTAGTTCACCCTCGGGGCTGAGGGTATGTACCAGTAGCTATGTGTTTGACCTCTCTCTCTCTCGTGTTCTTGATTTGGCACGATCTTGATGTATCGCGAGCTTTGCTATTATAGTTGGATCTTATGTTTCTTCTCCCCCTCTACTCTCTTGTAATGGATTGAGTTTTCCCTTTGAAGTATTCTTATCGGATCGAGTCTTTAAAGATTTGAGAACACTTGATGTATGTCTTGCCGTGAGTATCTGTGGTGACAGTGGGATATCACGTGATTCACGTGATGTATGTTTTAGCGATCAACTTGCGGGTTCCGCCCATGAACCTATGCATAGGGGTTGGCACACGTTTTCGTCGTGATTCTCCGGTTGAAACTTTGGGCACTCTTTGAAGTACTTTGTGTTGGTTGAATAGATGAATCTGAGATTGTGTGATGCATATCGTATAATCATACCCACAGATACTTGAGGTGACATTGGAATATCTAGGTGACATTAGGGTTTTGGTTGATTTATATCTTAAGGTGTTATTCTAGTACGAACTCTAGGGCTGTTTGTGACACTTGTAGGAATATCCCAATGGATTGATTGGAAAGAATAACTTTGAGGTGGTTTCGTACCCTACCATAATCTCTTCGTTTGTTCTCCGCTATTAGTGACTTTGGAGTGACTCTTTGTTGCATGTTGAGGGATAGTTATATGATCCAATTATGTTATTATTGTTGAGAGGACTTGCACTAGTGAAAGTATGAACCCTAGGCCTTGTTTCCTATCATTGCAATACCATTTGTGCTCACGTTTACCGCTTGCTACCTTGCTGTTTTTATATTTTTAGTTTACAAAAACCTATATCTACCCTCCATATTGCACTTGTATCACCATCTCTTCGCCGAACTAGTGCACCTATACAATTTACCATTGTATTGGGTGTGTTAGGGACACAAGAGACTCTTTGTTATTTGGTTGCAGGGTTGCTTGAGAGAGACCATCTTCATCCTACGCCTCCCACGGATTGATAAACCTTAGGTCATCCACTTGAGGGAAATTTGCTACTGTCCTACAAACCTCTGCACTTGGAGGCCCAACAATGTCTACAAGAAGAAGGTTGCGTAGTAGACATCAAACTCTTTTCTGGCGCCGTTGCCAGGGAGGCTAGGTAAGCGGCACTCACACCCCGTCAACTAAGCCCTTTTCTGGCGCCGTTGCCGGGGAGGTTAGTGCTTGAAGGTATATCTTTACATCTTGCATTCGAATCTTTTTGTTTCTTGTTTTAGCACTAGTTTAGTTTATAAAATAAAACTATCAAAAAATATGGAATTAAGTTTGGCACTTACCCTTCACCTTTTTAATATCTTTTGTGAGTATGATGGAAAAGAAAATTGTGCCAAAGTGTTAGAAGAAGAATGCACTAAAATGTTTGGCACTAAATCTTTGAATGATGAGCATGATTGCAATGTTGTTAGTATGAACTCCTTGAATATCCATGGTACCAATGATGATTACACTAGTCATGATGAAAATATCTCCTATAAGCATGTCGATTTTTGTGGAGTATATTGGGTTTGCAAGTACACACCAAATAGGGAAGATAGATATTGCAAGAGGCATAAGTACTTAGAAACTAAATGGTTGCAAGAAAGGCTAGATGCCTGTGCTGAAAATTTATTTTTTCTTAGCCATACTTGTGAACTTTGCAATGAACATGATCATTTTAGTACCCAATGCAAATTGTTTCATGATCGTATCGTGTCCAAAAATTGTGATGACTTGATTTCCCTTGCACATCATAATGAACTTAGTTTGCTCTTGGGTTATGAAGAAATGAAATGTATAACTAAGGTTATTCCAGAATTTGCCTTTGCTAGAGATCTTCATTTTAATCTAGAAGAGATTTATATGTATTGTGCGGTGAATTGCATTGAAAATCCTTACATTGCCAACTACATAAAGAAAACAAAACAAATAGAAGATGAAGAGAATACTAACGAAAGGGAAGAGACTTCCCAATATCCTCCTATTATTTCTTATGATGAATCAGGTAACGAGGAGGAGCATTCTATTCAACCAATCTCATTAATAAGGAGCTCCAAAAAGAGGATTGAACCCACACTTGATGTGGTGAAGAAGAAGAACAGAAAAAGGAAGAGAGGTAAAAAGGTATCTGAGGGAGTCCTGGATTAGGGGGTGTCCGGATAGCCGGACTATACCTTCATCCGGACTCCTGGACTATGAAGATACAAGATTGAAGACTTCGTCCCGTGTCCGGAAGGGACTTTCCTTGGGGTGGAAGGCAAGCTTGGCGGTGCGGATATGTAGATCTCCAACCATTGTAACTGACTCTGTGTAACCCTAACCCTCTCCGGTGTCTATATAAACCGGAGGGTTTTAGTCCGTAGGATAGAAGAACAACAATCATACCATAGGCTAGCTTCTAGGGTTTAGCCTCCTTGATCTCGTGGTAGATCTACTCTTGTACTACCCATATCATCAATATTAATCAAGCAGGAGTAGAGCTTTACCTCCATCAAGAGGGCCCGAACCTGGGTAAAAACATCGTGTCCCCTGTCTCCTGTTACCATACGCCTAGACGCACAGTTCGGGACCCCCTACCCGAGACCCGCCGGTTTTGACACCGACATTGGTGCTTTCATTGAGAGTTCCTGTGTGTCATCACTTTTAGGCCCGATGGCTCCTTCGATCATCAACAGCGATGCAGTCCTGGGTGAGACTTTTCTCCCCGGACAGATGTTCATCTTCGGCGGCTTCGCACTACGGGCCAATTCGCTTGGCCATCTGGAGCAGATCGAAAGCTACGCCCCTGGCCATCAGGTCAGATTTGGAAGGTTAAACTACACGGCTGACATCCGCGGGGACTTGATCTTCGACGGATTCAAGCCACAACCGAGCGCGCCGCGCTCTCACGATGGGCATGATCTAGCTCTACCGTCGAACAGTGCCCTAGAGGCCGCACCCGCATCGGCTCCGACCCTTAATTCGGAGCCAACTGCACTGATCGAGGATGGGTGGTTGGACACCGCCTCAGGGGCTGCAATCTCTACGGCGATCGAGCCGAACACCAGCCCTGTCCTCTGCGAGGCTCGTGACTCCAAGGAGCCGGAATCCTCTCCGGAGTCCGAGCTCTCCGCGCCCCTGCCGATCGAATCCGAGTGGGCGCCGATCATGGAGTTCACCGCCACGGACATCTTTCAGCACTTGCCCTTCGGCGATATTCTAAAGTCACTAAAGTCTCTCTCTCTATCAGGAGAGCCCTGGCCGGTTACGGTCAGCAAGGTTGGGATACGGACGATGAAGAAATTCAAAGCCCACCCACCACCCACTTGGTAGCCACTGTCGATGATTTAACCGACATGCTCGACTTCGACTCCGAAGACATCGACCGTATGGACGCCGGTGGAGGAGACGATCAAGAACCAGCGCCTATAGGGCACTGGAAAGCCACCTCGTCGTATGACATATACATGGTGGACACCCCAAAAGAAGGAGATGGCGATGGAACAGCGGAGGATGACCCCTCCAAGAAACAGCCTAAGCGCCAGCGTCAGCGATGCCGCTCTAAATCCCGCCAAAGCAAAAACGGTGATTCCGGCACGGGAGATAATAACACTCCGAACAGTGCCGAAGAAAACCCCCTCCAGCAAGATTCAACGCAAGAGGATGGAGAAGCCAGCCCTCATGAGAGAGCGGCAGACAAAGAGGTCGAGGATGATAATTATATGCCTCCCTCCGAAGACGAGGCAAGCCTCGACGACGACGAATTCGTCGTGCCGAAGGATCCTGTCGAACAAGAGCGTTTCAAACGCAGGCCTATGGCCATGGCAAGTAGCCTAAAAAAACAGCAACAACTTAGAGCTGATCAAGATTTGCTAGCCGACAGATGGACTGAAGTCCTTGCGGCCGACGAGTATGAACTCGAACGCCCCTCCAAGAGCTACCCAAAGCGCATGTTGCTACCCCGATTAGAGGAGGAAGCACCTAAACCTACATCACCAGCGCATGATACGGCCGACCGGCCACCTCGTGGCTGCGACAGAGAGGCCTCTCGACCCTCCACTCAAGCCGCACCCCGGCGCCGCTCAAAACATACCAAGGCACGGGAAAATGCGCCAGACCTGCGAGATATATTGGAGGACAAGGCAAGGCAAGCAAGATCGATCTACGGGTCGCGCGGGCGCCCCATGGCACGTGATGGTGATCGTCACTCCGGATATAATAAATCCGGCCGGGCCGAACACAATAGACAAAGCTCGTTTGAGCTGCGTCATGATATAGCCCAATATAGAGGCGCCACACACCCACTATGCTTCACAGATGAAGTAATGGATCATCAAAACCCTGAGGGTTTCAAACCCGTGAACATCGAATCATACAATGGCACAACAGATCCTGCGGTATGGATCGAGGATTATCTCCTTCATATCCACATGGCCCGCGGCGATGATCTACACGCCATCAAATACCTCCCACTCAAACTTAAAGGACCAGCTCGGCATTGGCTTAACAACTTGCCAGCAGAATCAATTGGTTGTTGGGAGAACCTGGAAGCTGCATTCCTCGATAATTTCCAGGGCACTTATGTGCGACCACCAGACGCCGATGACCTAAGCCACATAATTCAGAAGCCAGAGGAATCGGCCAGGCAATTCTGGACACGGTTCCTAACCAAGAAAAATCAAATAGTCGACTGTCCGGACGCGGAGGCCCTCGTAGCCTTCAAGCACAATATCCGTGACGAGTGGCTTGCCCGGCACCTTGGACAGGAAAAGCCGAAATCTATGGCATCCCTCACGACACTCATGACCCGCTTTTGTGCGGGAGAAGACAGCTCGCTTGCTCGTAGCAAAAATATAACCAAGAACCCTGGTAATTCTGATACCAAGGACAGCGGTGGCAGGTCGTGTCGCAACAAGCAAAAGCGCGGCATTAACGGCGACAATTCTGAGGATACGACAGTTAATGCCGGATTCAGAGGCTGTAAATCCGGTGAGCGAAAAAAGCCATTCAAAAGAAATACTCAGTGCCCGTCCAGTTTGGACCGAATACTCGACCACTTGTGCCAGATACATGGCACCCCCGAAAAGCCAGCCAATCACACCAACAGGGATTGTTGGGTGGTCAAGCAGGTAGGCAAGTTAAATGCCGAAAATAAAGACAAGGGGCTGCATAGCGACGACGATGGGGAGCCCCGGCCGCCGAACAACAGTGGACAGAAGGGTTTTCCCCCACAAGTGCGGACGGTGAACATGATATATGCAACCCACATCCCCAAGAGGGAGCGGAAGCGCGCGTTAAGGGACGTATACGCGATGGAGCCAGTCGCCCCAAAGTTCAAACCATGGTCCTCTTGCCCGATCACCTTTGATCGAAGGGACCACCCCACTAGTATCCGTCATGGCGGATTCGCCGCATTGGTACTAGACCCAATTATTTACAGATTTCATCTCACTAGAGTCCTTATGGACGGCGGCAGCAGCCTGAACTTGCTTTATCAGGATACAGTACGGAAAATGGGCATAGATCCCTCGAGGATTAAGCCCACTAAAACGACCTTCAAAGGCGTCATACCAGGTGTAGAGGCCAACTGTACAGGCTCAGTTACACTTGAAGTGGTCTTCAGATCTCCGGATAATTTCCGAAGCGAGGAGTTAATCTTCGACATAGTCCCATTCCGCAGTGGCTATCAAGCACTGCTCGGGCGAACCGCATTCGCCAAGTTCAATGCGGTACCGCACTACGCATACCTTAAGCTCAAGATGCCTGGCCCTCGAGGAGTAATTACGGTCAATGGAAACACCGAACGCTCCCTCCGAACAAAGGAGCATACGGCGGCCCTCGCAGCGGAAGTACAAAGCAGCCTCTCAAGGCAGTTCTCCAGTCTGGCCATTAAACGTCCGGACACCGTCAAGCGCGCCCAGAGTAACCTACAACAAGACCGCCTGGCACGTGCCGAGCAGGCGTAGCAATGCGGCCCCAACCCCAGCCCTCGCGAAAATGCAAAACCAGTGCTTCACGTACATAACTACGCTCTTGAAATACCATGGGCACAGGGGGTGGGGCACCATCACGGCACGCCCAAAACACGGCTTAAACCGCACTAGGGGCTGCCGATTTTTTAATTTTCTCTTACTTTCAGGACTCCATTCTTCGGAAGGCCTGTCCGGCAGTACAATTGCCGCACAAACGATGCAAGAACCAGGGAAGCAGAAAAGCTACGCCGCATTATGGAACTCCCAGGTGGTCTCTATCACGAGCAGTATACCAGTTTTGCATACCATTCCGTAACCTGCCCCTAGAAATTACATGTTAAATAGTCCAACCTTTTGCTTATCACGTTATTTGTATCGTTCTGCCTTGATTGCAGCCTTTTTAATAAACAATGCATAGCTTTCGTCTATTTTTGCATTACTCTTTTTTACAAATATATGTTCATTAACGACATGTTGCACCCGTACACTTTGGTACGGCCAATATGCCAGGGGCTTCAGTACCCCTCAATATGGCGTGAGAAGTCCGAACACTTTAACAAGTGCGGCACCCCGAACTTATAGCATTATATGCATCGGCTACGAATCATGTCTTGGGTCAATAGTTGGGTTTGCCCGGCTCCTATGTTTTGGTGCCTTATGTTCCGCTATATCGGCTAAGGTAGCACTAGGAGAACTACTACGATTGTGCCCCAGTTGAGCTGGGCTAAGCACCTCAGTAGAGAAAGCTAAAACTGACTGTCATGATGAAGCGAGAACTGGTCGCTGTTCGAGAGGTTTTTCGAGTCCCTAAAGACTTATGTCGCTGAGAGCGAGGAGTCGGCTTTGTCCGGCCAAGGCGTGGATAGCGCCCCGAACTCGGTCTTCCGAATACTAGGGCTTCGCTGAAATTTAAAATTATAGAATTCTATGGCTAAGTGAGAGTGTTCAAGCATTATAGTCTGATTGCCTCGTTCGTTGTGCTGAGCGCCTCCCTCGAAGGACCCAAAAATAGGAAAAAGAGCACTCTGGTTTATCCCGAACACCCCAGCACTAGTGGCATGGGGGTAGAAGCCGACGACTCGCCATCTCTCAAATTTGATAAACGGCCGCACAAAAGGTAATATTTTAAATTCAAAAAGCATTGCTTAGCGCATATGAACAAGTTTTCAGCGCACATGACAAAACGAGCGAGTTTACTCAAAAATTACATCCCTGGAACATTCATCCGCCATAAGGCGGGCACCCTTCAGAACGCCCTCATAATACATCTCGGGCTTGCCATGCTCTTTCCCCAGCGGTGGCCCGTCCTTCACAAGCTTCTCAGCATCCAACTTGCCCCAGTGCACCTTAGCATGGGCAAGGGCCCTATGGGCACCTTCGATGCAGACGGAGCATTTGATGACTTCAAGCCTTGGACAGGCCTCCACCAGCCACCGTACCAGCCCGAAGTAGCTCCCAGGCAGAGCCTCTCCAGGCCACAGCCGAACTATGAGGCCCTTCATGGCCTGTTCGGCCACCTTGTGGAGCTCGACCAGTTGCTTCAACTGGTCGCTCAGGGGCACAGGGTGTCCGGCCTCAGCATACTGAGACCAGAACACCTTCTCCGTCGAGCTGCCCTCCTCGGCTCGGTAGAATGCGGCGGCATCGGACACGCTACGGGGCAAATCTGCGAATGCTCCTGGAGAGCTCCGGATTCGGGTAAGTAACAATTAACTCCCTTTTACGTGTTTGCTTTGCATAAAGAATGCCTTACCCGCCGCTATCTTTTTCATCGCATCCACCTCCTGGAGGGCCTTCTGGGATTCGGCCTTGGCAGACTTGGCATTTTCAATGGCCGCCGCGAGCTCGGACGCTCGCGTCTTTGAGTCAAGCTCCAAACTATCATGTTTTTTCATGAGAGCCTGGAGCTCTTGCCGTACCTCGCCAACCCGGGCCTCATACTTCTCCCGCTCGGTGCGCTCCGTGGCCGCCCTCTTCTCGGTGTCGGACAGCGCCTGCTTAAGGGTTGCCACCTCAGACATGGCCCCTATAATAGCCACGTTAATCCTGTCATTTTTTGCAATTGCACTTTTTATATATTTCAATAAGGTGTCTCTTACCTTCCTTCTCCTCGAGCTGCCGCTTGGCAAGGCCGAGCTCTTGCTCAGACCGCTCGAGGTCCTGCTTCAGTGTACCCACCTCCGCAGTCAGTGCAGTGGATGTTAGCAGCAAAGCCTGCATACGCATATTGACTCATTTTTTGTTAGACTCCTGCGAATTTCATTAGATCCTCTATTCGGCTTTTCTTTCCGAACGCCAAACAGAGCATCAGGCGCTACTGTCTATGTGGTAATATTTTTACATATTCTTTACTCACCTCGAAGCCTGTTAAAAGGCTGGCACATGCTTCAGTCAGTCCGCTCTTGGCGGACTGAACCTTCTGGATCACCGCACTCATAACAGCGCGGTGCTCCTCGTCGATGGAAGCGCCATTAAGCACCTCCAGCAAATTGTCCGGTACCTCCGGTTGGACGAAGGCCACCGGCTCGGTAGGCTTGCCGAAGTCTGGAACCGTTGAAGGTTCCGGCACGGAGTCCGGCTGAAAGCCAGACTCGGAGCCCTTGGGGGATCTGTCCCCTTTACTCCTGGAATCCGGGAGGTCGCCTTGCGGCGCCTCCGGGATCACCTCCTCTTGACTTGGAACCTGTTGGGACAACACTTCGGTGTCGTCCGTAGGGCGGGGGGAGGTAGCCGTCGGAAGTGAATTCACATCCGACGAATCCAGGGAGCCGCTCGACGACTCGTCGAGCCCGGCCTTGGGCGGACTGCATAATCATATCCGACATAAGGAAAGGCTGTGCAATAAAGGAATACTATGAGTTACTCTGGTATCCGAATACTTACGATTTCGCTAAGCGCTTGGCCTTGTGCGGCCACTCCTCTTCGCCGTCGTCGGCGTTGGTGGAGTAGTCCGGAGGAAGGGTCTTCCCCTTCTTGGACCCTTCGGCCTCCCCGGTCGGGGCGGCCTTCCTTTTCTTTCCTCCCCTCGCTGGAGGGGGAGCGGTTTCTTCTTCCTCCTCCTCATATTCATGGGAGGAGCGCGTCTCAGATTTGTCGGATGATGAATCCGACACCTCCAGGCGCCGGCCACTCTTTCGAGTCCCTGTGGCCTTCTTCTTGGCCTTCTTCTCCGGCACCACATAAGGTGCCGGAGCCAGCAGCTTCGCTAAGCGAGCATCGGCTAGGTCTTCGGGCAAAGGAGCCGGACAGTTGATCTGTCCGGACTTCGCCTGCCAATCCTGTCAAGGGTAAGGGAGCTTAGATCCCGCATAGAGTCAAACGATGAAAAACTAATACCCTATAAAAGGTAAAAATAGCTTACCGCACTAGCGTGACGCTGCATGCTGAATCCGCGATCCTCGGAAGCGGATGCGGGAGCCTCGGCGCCCTTGAATAGCGCCTTCCAGGCATCTTCGTACGTCGTGTCGAAGAGCCTGCTCAAAGTTCGGTGCTACGCCGGGTCGAACTCCCACAGGTTGAAAGCCCGTTGTTGACACAGGAGGATCCGGCGGATGATCATAATCTGGACTACGTTGACAAGCTTGAGCTGCTTGTTCACCAGGGTTTGGATGCATGTTTGCAGTCCAGTCACCTCTCCTTTGTTGCCCCACGACAGGCCTGTCTCTTTCCAGGACGTGAGCCGCGTAGGGGGTCCAGATCGGAACTCGGGGGTTGTGACCCATTTAGGGTCGCGCGGCTCGGTGATGTAAAACCACCCCGATTGCCACCCCTGCAGGGTCTCTACAAAGGAGCCCTCGAGCCATAGGACGTTGGGCATCTTGCCCGCCATGGCACCTCCGCACTCCGCCTGGTTGCCGCGCACCACCTTTGGCTTGACATTGAAAGTCTTGAACCATAGGCCGAATGGGGGCGGATGTAGAGGAAAGCCTCGCACACGACAATAAACGCCGAGATGTTGAGGATGAAGTTCGGGGCCAGATCATGGAAATCCAGGCCATAGTAGAACATGAGCCCCCAGACGAATGGGTGGAGAGGAAAGCCCAGTTCGCGGAGGAAGTGGGGAAGGAACACTACCCTCTCATGGGGCCTTGGGGTGGGGAGGAGCTGCCCTCTTCGGGAAGCCGGTGCGCGATGTCGTTAGACAATTATCCGGCCTTCCTCAGTTTTTTGATGTGTCCCTCCATGATGGAGGAGACCATCCACTTGCCTCCCGCTCCGGACATGGCTGGAGAGGGTCGAGGTGGGAAGTGCGGACTTGGGCGCTGGAGCTCAAGTGCGCGGAAGTTGGATAGGCAAAGGAGGAAGAAGGCGTAGGTGAAAAGGTGGATCCTTATCCCCTTATATGGGCGAATGCGGCTATGCGTCCCCACCGGCCTGAAAAACTCGCTTATCTCCCAAGCGCCGTAATCAATGGCGTGGTTGGGTTACCGACGTCCGTATTGATGAGAATCCCGTGAAATGAGGGGACATGATCTCTGCTTTGACAAGATGTGCCAAGGAAACCACCTTGCAAAACGCGCTGAGGTGGGGGAGTAAAAACAATTCGAATAAAGGCTTGGCCGTGGTGTGATGTCACGCTACGGAATACGTCAGCAGATTAGATTGGTGTAAATATTATTCTCTCTATGGCAATATGTGGAAACTTATTTTGCAGAGCCGTACACTATCCTTTGTGTTCAAAATCTTCTATGAAGTACTTGGAGGAGGAACCCGCCTTGCAATGCCGAAGACAATCTGCGCGCCGGACTCGTCATCATTGAAGCCTGGTTCAGGGGCTACTCAGGGAGTCCTGGATTAGGGGGTGTCCGGATAGCCGGACTATACCTTCAGCCGGACTCCTGGACTATGAAGATACAAGATTGAAGACTTCGTCCCGTGTACGGAAGGGACTTTCCTTGGCGTGGAAGGCAAGCTTGGCGGTGCGGATATGTAGATCTCCTACCATTGTAACCGACTCTGTGTAACCCTAACCCTCTCCGGTGTCTATATAAACCGGAGGGTTTTAGTCCGTAGGATAGAAGAACAAGAATCATACCATAGGCTAGCTTCTAGGGTTTAGCCTACTTGATCTCGTGGTAGATCTACTCTTGTACTACCCATATCATCAATATTAATCAAGCAGGAGTAGGGTTTTACCTCCATCGAGAGGGCCCGAACCTGGGTAAAAACATTGTGTCCCCTGTCTCCTGTTACCATCCGCCTAGACGCATAGTTCGGGACCCCCTACCCGAGATCCGCCGGTTTTGACACCGACAGTATCCCTCCCAAATAATGTTGCTCCTATTATTGTTGTGCCTCATGAAAATGAATCAAAAATAATTGTGGAAGATGATGCACTTGATGATGATCTCGTTATGCCTATTGCTTGTTTTGATGATTATGATTGGGAAGATAATGATACTTCTTATGATCTTGAAAATCTTTTTGGTACTTGCTTGGAAGAATATGGCAATAATGTTTGCTATACTATTGGTGCTATCTATACTATTAATGATGAGAGTGATTATGCTTATGATATGAAAAGGCCCAAGCTTGGGGAAGCTATGTTTGATGAGGATGACATATTTGAGAATATATTTGCTGTAATTAATGTTTGTCCCAAGCTTGGGGATGCTATGTTTATTAATGATAATATTTTTAGCCTACTATGTTTTGATATGCAAAGTTGTTATGATGATAGCATGCCTTCTACCTATGATGATTATATTGATGAAAGTGGGTTTGGAAGAGTGTCAACTTTAGGAAGTAGTGATCCCACAATATTGGAGGATGTTGAATCTTATAATATTTATGAAAGTGGATTTGGAGAGGTCATGACTTTATTTAGTGATGTATCCACTATTTCGGAAGAGGTTTCAATCGATTATGATGAGAACAGAGTTGCTACTTATGATGATTATTGTGATAAAACTTATGATATAAAGAGTAGTGATGATTATATTTATAAAACTTGTCATGATTATGATTACCCTTTCTCTGATTATTACTCTTTTAACGTGGAAACAATTTATTGTATTCAAGTCTCTTATGATACTCCCACTATTCCGAATGAGAAGAATTTTGCTTATGTGGTGAGTAATAAAATTTCTATGCTAGTAGATCATGAAAATAATGTTTTAGGTGCTGGTTATATTGTTGAATTCATTCGTGATGCTACTGAAAATTATTATGAGGGAGGAATATATGCTTGTAGGAATTGCAATAATATCAAGTTTCCTCTCTATGTGCTTAAAGTTTCGAAGTTATGCTTGTTTTACCTTCCTATGCAAGTTGATTCTTGTTCCCATAAGTTGTTTGCTCACAAAATCCCTATGCATAGGAAGTGGGTTAGACTTAAATGTGCTAGTCATATTCTTCATGATGCTCTCTTTATGTTTCAATTCTTATCTTTTATGTGAGCATCATTGAAATCATCATGCCTAGCTAGGGGCGTTAAACGTTAGCGCTTGTTGGGAGGCAACCCAATTTTATTTTAGTTTATTGCTTTTTGGTTCGGTTTAGTAATAAATAATCCATCTAGATTCTGTTTAGATGTGGTTTTGAGTTTTAATTAGTGTTTGTGCCAAGTAGAACCTTTGGGAAGACTTGGGTGAAGTCTTTATGATCATGCTGTAAAAAACAGAAACTTTAGCGCTCACGAGATTAGCTAGAACTTTTTACTGGAGAGTGCTATTTAGTTGATTCTTATTGAAGATGGTTACTAGACAAATTACGCAGGTCCAAAAATTTATTTTAGAATTTTTGGAGTTCCAGAAGTTTGCGTTAGTTACAGATTACTACAGACTGTTCTGTTTTTGACAGATTCTGTTTTTCGTGTGTTGTTTGCTTATTTTGATGACTCGATTGCTAGTAAAATAGTTTATAAACCATAGAGAAGTTGGAATACAGTAGGTTTAACACCAATATAAATAAAGAATGAGTTCATTACAGTAACATGAAGTGGTGTTTTCTTTTCTTTCACTAACGGATCTCACAAGTTTTCTGTTAAGTTTTGTGTTGTGAAGTTTTCATGTTTTGGGTAAAGATTCGATGGACTATGGAATAAGGAGTGGCAAGAGCCTAAGCTTGGGGATGCCCAAGGCACCCCAAGGAAATATTCAAGGATAACCAAGCGTCTAAGCTTGGGGATGCCCCGGAAGGCATCCCCTCTTTCGTCTTCGTTCATCGGTAACTTTACTTGGAGCTATATTTTTATTCACTACATGATATGTGTTTTGCTTGGAGCGTCATTTATTTTCTTTTTCTTTGCTTTATGTTTGAATAAAGTATCAATATATGAAATTCTTAAATGGGAGAGTCTTCACATAGTTGAATAATTATTAAACTACTCATTGATCTTCACTGATATCTTTCGGTGTAGTTTGTCGTTTGCTCTAGTGCTTCACTTATATCTTTTAGAGCATGGTGGTTGTTTTATTTTGAAGAAATAGATGAACTCTCATGCTTCACTTATATTATTTTGAGAGTCTTAAATAGCATGGTAATTTTCTTAAATCCTAATATGCTAGGTATTCAAGATTAGTAAAAACTTTCTTATGAGTGTGTTGAATACTATGAGAAGTTTGATCCTTGATGATTGTTTGGAGATATGGAGGTGATAATATCAAAGTCATGCTAGTTGAGTAGTTGTGAATTTGAGAAATGCTTGTGTTGAAGCTTGCAAGTCCCGTAGCATGCACGTATGGTAAACGTTATGTAACAAATTTGAAACATGAGGTGTTCTTTGATTGTCTTCCTTATGAGTGGCGGTCGGGGACGAGCGATGGTCTTTCCCTACCAATCTATCCCCCTAGGAGCATGCCCATAGTGCTTTGGTTTTTGATGGCTTGTAAATTTTTGCAATAAGTATGTGAGTTCTTTATGACTAATGTTGAGTCCATGGATTATACGCACTCTCACCCTTCCATCATTGCTAGCCTCTTCGGTACCATGCATTGCCCTTTCTCACATTGAGAGTTGGTGCAAACTTCGCTGGTGCATCCAAACCCCGTGATATGATACGCTCTTTCACACATAAACCTCCTTATATCTTCCTCAAAACAGCCACCATACCTACCTATTATGGCATTTCCATAGCCATTCCGAGATATATTGCCATGAAACTTTCCACCATACCATTCATCATGACACATTCATCATTGTCATATTGCAGCATGATCATGTAGTTGACATAGTATTCGTGGCAAAGCCACCGTTCATAATTCTTTCATACATGTCACTCTTGATTCATTGCATATCCCGGTACACCGTCGGAGGCATTCATATAGAGTCATACTTTGTTCTAGTATCGAGTTGTAATCATTGAGTTGTAAATAAATAGAAGTGTGATGATCATCATTTTCTAGAGCATTGTCCCAAGTGAGGAATAAATAAAAAATAAATAAAAAAGAGAAAGGCCATTAAAAAAGAGAAGGACCAAAAAAATGAGAGAAAAAGAGAGAAGGGACAATGTTACTATCCTTTTACCACACTTGTGCTTCAAAGTAGCACCATAACCTTCATGATAGAGAGTCTCTTGTTTTGTCACTTCCATATACTAGTGGGAACTTTTCATTATAGAACTTGGCTTGTATATTCCAAAGATGGGCTTCCTCAAATGCCCCAGGTCTTCGTGAGCAAGCAAGTTGGATGCACACCCACTTAGTTTCTTTTGTTGAGCTTTCATACATTTATAGCTCTAGTGCATCCATTGCATGGCAATCCCTACTCCTTGCATTAACATCAATCGATGGGCATCTCCATAGCCTATTGATTAGCCTCGTTGATGTGCGATCTTCTCCTTTTTTGTATTCTCCACATAACCCCCATCATCATATTCTATTCCACCCATAGTGTTATATCCATGGATCACGCTCATGTATTGCGTGAAGGTTTATGAGTTTGAGATTACTAAAGTATGAAACAATTGTTTGGCTTGTCGTCGGGGTTGTGCATGATGAGAGCATTCTTGTGTGACAAAAATGGAGCATGACTAAACTATATGATTTTGTAGGGATGAACTTTCTTTGGCCATGCTATTTTGAGAGGACATAATTGCTTAGTTAGTATGCTTGAAGTATTATTATTTTTATGTCAATATGAACTTTTGTCTTGAATCTTTTGGATCTGAATATTCATATCACAATTAAGAAGAATTACATTGAAATTACGCCAACTAGCATTCCACATCAAAAATTATCTTTTTTATCATTTACCTACTCGAGGACGAGCAGGAATTAAGCTTGGGGATGCTTGATACGTCTCCAACGTATCTATAATTTTGATTGCTCCATGCTATATTATCTACTGTTTTGGGCAATATTGGGCTTTATTATCCACTTTTATATTATTTTTGGGATTAACCTATTAACCGGAGGCCCAGCCCAGATTTGCTATTTTTTGCCTATTTCAGTGTTTTGAAGAAAAGGAATATCAAACAGAGTCGAAACGGAACGAAATCAACTGGAGAAGTTATTTTTGGAAGGAAAGCTACCGGATGGACTTGGACCCCACATCAGGAGATAAGGGAGGTTCTCACAAGGGTGGGGGGCGCGCCCCCTGCCTCGTGGGGCCCCCGAAGCTCCACCGACGTACTTCCGGCACCCATATATACTCACGTACCCTAAAACTTCTAGAACGGAGATTAGATCGGGAGTTCCGCCACCGCAAGCCTCTTTAGCCACCAAAAACCTCTCGGGACCCTGTTCCGGCACCCTGCCGGAGGGGGGGAACCCTCACCGGTGGCCATCTTCATCATCCCGGTGCTCTCCATAACGAGGAGGGAGTAGTTCACCCTCGCGACTGATGGTATGTACCAGTAGCTATGTGTTTGATCTCTCTCTCTCTCTCTCTCTCTCTCGTGTTCTTGATTTGGCACGATCTTGATGTATCGCGAGCTTTGCTATTATAGTTGGATCTTATGTTTCTTCTCCCCCTCTACTCTCTTGTAATGCATTGAGTTTTCCCTTTGTAGTAATCTTATCGGATTGAGTCTTTAAAGATTTGAGAACACTTGATGTATGTCTTGCCGTGAGTATCTGTGGTGACAATGGGATATTACGTGATTCACTTGATGTATGTTTTGGTGATCAACTTGCGGGTTCCGCCCATGAACCTATGCATAGGGGCTGGCACACGTTTTCGTCGTGATTCTCCGGTAGAAACTTTGGGCACTCTTTGAAGTACTTTGTGTTGGTTGAATAGATGAATCTGAGATTGTGTGATGCATATTGTATAATCATACACACAGATACTTGAGGTGACATTGGAGTATCTAGGTGACATTAGGGTTTTGGTTGATTTGTATCTTAAGGTGTTATTCTAGTACGAACTCTAGGGCTATTTGTGACACTTATAGGAATAGCCCAATGGATTGATTGGAAAGAATAACTTTGAGGTGGTTTCGTACCCTACCATAATCTCTTCATTTGTTCTCCGCTATTAGTGACTTTGGAGTGACTCTTTGTCGCATGTTGAGGGATAGTTATATGATCCAATTATGTTATTATTGTTGAGAGGACTTGCAGTAGTGAAAGTATGAACCCTAGGCCTTGTTTCCTATCAGTGCAATACCGTTTGTGCTCACTTTTACCGCTTGCTACCTTGCTGTTTTTATATTTTCAGTTTACAAAAACCTATATCTACCTTGCTACCTTGTACGAGACTCTTTGTTATTTGGTTGCAGGGTTGCTTGAGAGAGACCATCTTCACCCTACGCCTCCCACGGATTGATAAACCTTAGGTCATCCACTTGAGGGAAATTTGCTACTGTCCTACAAACCTCTGCACTTGGAGGCCCAACAACGTCTACAAGAAGAAGGTTGCATAGTAGACATCACGTGGTCAACATGGTCAAGGAACGACTTCCATCGGAAGAGTACTGTATGTGGAGAGGCTGACAGCTGGGTCCACGGCCACAGCCCAGTTTTTTGTGATTTGCCAAGTAAATCGCTTTGTCAGGCCTGTTGGGCTGCAAATCTTTCAAGACGAGGAGAGCTTTCATTTGGCTGGCCGAGAAAATGGCCCATTAGTAATGAGAAATGGGCTGTACATTTTTAAAACTCATCAAACCGGCAATTAGATTCAAATATCTTTTTTCATTTCGAGATTTGAAATTACATTAATTTTTATGCATGGAGAATTTGTTGGATTTTATATTGATATACATTTATTTTTAAAATGAGTTTGAATGTGAGTCGAAATTTCGGGATTAAAAACAGTCCGGACCGCACCAAATATGCAAAATTTCGTATAATTTTTTAACCGTGGCCACAATATGGGCTGTAATGCTAACAAAAAGAATATGGGCTCCAAAAAAACCTTCATAATTAGCAAATGGGCTGTAAATTATTAGAAATAATGGCAGATGGGTTGTATGCTGTTTTCCACAGATTTGAGGCTTTCCTATAAAAAAGGTTGACGCACAAGCAGTGATTGTTGGATGGCCATCCAACGGCCGTCGTGCTTCTTCAATCTCTGCTCTTCCTGCTCCAGCCGCTCAAACAGGCGCCGGCGGGACTGCCTGCTCCCTCCTCCCCGCGGCCGGCTCTGCTGCCGCGCAGGCCTCACCGCCCCATCGTACTCCCATCGCTGGCCTATCCATCCCTCTACTCACCCACACCTGCTGTTATTCTCCGGCGACGGTAGACGAACCAGTAAACCCTCATACATTTGTACTCCCCTCCGCATGGGAAACAACTGCCGAGTCTTCCCTGCCTCCATGTCGTTCCCTTCCTAGGCCTCGCCGTCGTCCACCGCCCTGGTGCTCTCGGCGCGGCCTAGTCAACGTGGTCAACGACCAACATGCATCTAAAGTGGACTATACGTGGAGAGGCCGACAGCTGGGTCCATGGCCGCATGCAAGGAAATGCCTCCTTATTACGCGCAAAATAACGATTCCTCCACTTGACATCAGGGAACCACCGAAAGGGCCTCTGTATTTCGCGAAAACACGTTACCGCCGCTGACAGCTCGGACCCACCAGCTATATCTTCCCACGCAAGGAAGTGCCTCCTTATTACGCACAAAAAATGAATACCCCCTGTTAGCTGGGACCCAGTATAGTGGCAGGCTGACTTGTGGGACTACTAAGTTGACGGGGACGGAGGGCTTTGTCAACTTAGTCAATATGCACGATTCTAGCTCTAGTGACCGTACGATGTCCATCCAACGGCCGTAGTGCTTCCTCAACCTATGGTCTTCTTGCTCCAGCCGCCCAAACCAGCGCCGGTCGTGCCCCGTGCTCCTGCCTCCCGTGGCCGGCTGCGATGCGGCAGAGGCCTCACCGCCCCTACTACTCCCACCGCTGGCCAGGCCATCCCTCTACTCACCCAGACCTCCTGTTATTCTGCGGTGACGGCAGCCTCACACCGCAGCGAACCAGTGAACCCTCGTACTCCTCTACGCGTGGGCATCCACTACCGCGTCTTCCCCGGCTCCGCGTCGTCCCCTTCCTAGGCCTCGCCGTCGTCCACCGCCCTGGTGCTCTCGGCGCGGCGTGGTCAACATGGTCAAGGAACAGCTTCCATCGGACGTGGAATGTACGTGGAAAGGCTGACAGCTGGGTCCACGACAGCAGCAAGGAAGTGCCTTCTTATTACGTGCAAAATAATTATTCCTCCACCTGACAGCGGGGACCCACCGGACGGGCCACCATATTTCGTGAAAAAACGTTTGCCCCTGACTGCTGGGACCCACTAGCTACATCTTCGCACACAAGGAAGTGCATCTGGGCAAAAAAAACGATTCGCCCCCCTGACTGCTGGGATCCACCACCTACATCTACGCAGGCAAGGAAGTGCCTGACAGTCGGGACCCACCTGGTCGAAGCGTACGTAGCGTTGTCATTCTGGTTGCGAACGTGTACGTACATACTGGTCGATGTAGAGGCGCGCACGTGTCGTAGTAGAGGCGCGCATGTAGCATGCATGTACACGTACGTACAGCGGCCAGGGTGCAAGAAAGAAAATACAGCTACGTATGTGTACATACGGGTGGGGTCTCGAACGCCTACTCGCGCATACGTACAATGAGGGCTCGTTGACATGGCTGGGTCGGAACGGAGAAACAACGTCGTCATCGTGTTCATGGGGAGGCAACGAAATGCGTCGTGTTCATCGGGAGGCAACCGAATGCGTGTGAGGGAGTCCTGGATTAGGGGGTATCCGGACAGCCGGACTATAACCTTTGGCCGGACTGTTGGACTGTGAAGATACAAGATTGAAGACTTCGTCTCGTGTCCGGATGGTACTCTCCTTGGCGTGGAAGGCAATCTTGGCGATACGGATATGTAGATCTCCTCCCATTGTAACCAACTCTGTGTAACCCTAGCCCCCTCCGGCGTCTATATAAACCGGAGGGTTTAGTCCGTAGGACAACAACAATCATACCATAGGCTAGCTTCTAGGGTTTAGCCTCTACGATATCGTGGTAGATCAACTCTTGTACTACTCACATCATCAAGATCAATCAAGTAGGAAGTAGGGTATTACCTCCGTAGAGAGGGCCCGAACCTGGGTAAACATCGTGTCCCCTGCCTCCTGTTACCATCCGCCTTAGAGGCACAGTTCGGGACCCCCTACCCGAGATCCGCCGGTTTTGACACCGACGTTGGTGCTTTCATTGAGAGTTCCACTGTGCCGTCGCCGCAAGCCTTGATGGACCCTTCGATCATCGACAACGATGCGGTCCAAGGTGAGGTCTTCCTCCCCGGACAGATCTTTGTATTCGGCGGCCTCAAACTGCGGGCCAACTCGTTTGGCCATCTGGAGCAGATCGAGAGCTACGCCCCTGGCCATCATGTCAGGTTTGGAAACTTGAATTACACTGCCGATATCTGCGGAGATTTGAGCTTCGACGGATTCGAGCCCATTCCGGGTGTGCCGCACGATCACGACGAGCATGATATAGCTCTGCCGTCGAACAGTGTTCGGGAGATCACGCCAGCAACTTCTCGGGCCTTCAGTCCGGAACAGATCGCTCCACCTGAGGATGGGTGGATAGACCCCGCCTGGGAGGCCGCACCCTCAGTGGCGATAGAGCCGAACACTGACCTTACCCCTCACGAGAGCCGTGACGCCGAATTACTGGACTCGTCCCCAGCCACGGACTCCGAACCACCTGCGCCCATACCTATCGAATCCGATTGGGCGCCGATCATGGAGTTCACCTCCGCGGATATATTTCAGCACTTGCTCTTTGGCGATGTGCTGAACTCGTTAAAGTCTCTCTCCCTGTCAGGAGAACCTTGGCCGAACTATGTTCGGCTAGGATGGGATGCGGATGACGAAGAAATTCACTCCCCACCCACTACCCACTTAGTAGCCACTGTCGATGATTTAACCGACATGCTCGACTTCGACTCTGAAGACATCGATGGTATGGACAACGATGCAGGAGACAAACAGGAACCACCGCCAACAGGGCGCTGGACTGCCACTTCATCACATGACATATACACGGTGGATACACCCAAAGAAAATAATGACGAGGAACGGAAGGATACAGCGAGAGATAGCTCCCTCGACAAGCAATCAAAGCGGCGCCGTAGGCGCCGCTCCAAATCCCGCCTCGGCAAAAACAGCGATAACAGCGCAAGAAGAAGCCAAATTGACCCAGCGATAGAGCAGGGTGGGCCAGCGGACGACGAACAAACTACGGAGCCGCTGTCCGGACACGGCGACACCGAGCGTCAAGCCAATCAACCCGTCTCCGGAGAAGAGAACAGTCCGGATGATGACGAACGCATCATCCCGGAAAGGCAGCTGGAGAAAGAAAGGCTTATCGCCACTGCAAGAAGTCTGAAGAAGCAGAAACAAAAGCTCAAGGCTGCACAAAACACACTCAACATTAGATGGAATAAAGTGCTCGACACGGCAGAAAAGTACGATGCCAGTCGCCACATGAAGAGCTACCCAAAGCGAAAGCTGCTGCCGGAATTCGACGATGAGGCCTTAGAGCCCCCACAGCCAAAAAATAAAACCGCCGACCGCTCGGATCGACGACCTCGTGGCCGCGATAGAGTGGCCAACGAGGCCGTACATAAGTCAGTACATGACCTACGTGAAGACTCGCATCAGAGGGCCGGCGCAACCAGATCCATGTACGGATCAAGAAAACGCGCTCCGGCACTCAGCCAACACCAAATACCACAACCGTCCGAACGCCATGGCACAGCCAAATACAGGGGTGCCGCACACCCCCTATGTTTCACCGACGAGGTACTAGACCATTAATTTCCAGAAGGTTTCAAACCAGTGAACATAGAGGCGTATGACAGGACCATAGACCCAGGGGTCTGGATTGAGGACTTTATCCTCCATATTCATATGGCTCGCGGAGACGATCTCCACGCCATCAAATACTTGCCCCTCAAGCTCAAAGGACCAACTCGGCACTGGCTAAAAAGCCTTCCTGAAAACTCCATTGGAAGTTGGGAGGAGCTCGAGGACGCCTTTCGGGCCAATTTTCAAGGGACTTATGTCCGACCTCCGGACGTAGACGATCTGAGTCATATAATTCAACAGCCCGGATAGTCAGCCCGAAAGCTCTAGAACAGGTTTCTCACAAAAAACCAAATTATTGACTGTTCGGACGCCGAAGCCTTAGCAGCTTTCAAACACATCATCCAAGAAGAATGTCTTGCCAGACACCTCGGCCAAGAAAAACCGAGAACAATGGCAGCCCTAACAAGCCTCATGACCCGCTTTTGCGCAGGCGAGGACAGCTGGCTAGCCCGAAGCAGCACCAGCGACCCAAGCACATCCGAAGTCAGGGATGGCAATGGAAAACCACGACGCAGTAAAAACAAGCGCCGAAACAAAGAAGACAGCCCAGACAACACAGCGGTAAACGCCAGATTCAGGGGCTCTCGACCGGGCCAGCAGAAAAAGCCCTTTAAAGGCAACAGAGATGGACCGATCAGCCTAAACAAGATTCTAGACAAATTATGTCAGATCCACAACACCCCCGACAAACCTGCAAACCATACCCACAGAGAATGCTGGGTCTTCAAGCAGGCCGGCAAGCTAAACGCCGAACACAAGGGGGAGGACACTTCGAGCGAGGACGAGGATGCGCCTCGCTAGCAGGACACTGGGGACAGGAAAAATTCCCACCAAAAGTCAAAACAGTAAATGTTATCCACGTGACAAAGAGGAAGGCAAATATGCATTCCAAAATACACAAGCTGTAGAGCCCGTCACCCCTGAGCTCTACCCCTGGTCGGTCTGCCCGGTCATTTTTTATCGCAGGGATCACCTAATAGGTATCCGGCATGAAGGATTAGCTGCCTTGGTGCTGGACCCAATAATAAACAGATACCATCTCACACGAGTCCTTATGGACGGCGGTAGTAGTCTAAATCTGATATATCAGGACACCATCCGCAAAATGGGGATAAACTCAACAAAAATCAGCCACAGTAATACTACCTTCAAGGGAGTAATACCAGGCAAAGAGGCCCGCTGCTCGGGCTCCCTAGTACTAGAGGTTGTGTTCGGCTCGCCCGACAACTTCCGAAGCAAAAGGTTAACCTTCGACATTGCTCCATTCCGAAGTGGCTATCAAGCACTACTCAGACGAGAGGCTTTCACTCGTTTTAATGCAATACCGCATTATGATTTACTCAAGCTTAAAATGCCCGGTCCGCGTGGCATCATCACAGTACATGGAAATGTTGAGCGCTCCACACGAGAAGAAGAACGTACGGCTGCTTTAACAGCTGGAGACTAGGCGGCCTCACCACCAGAACAGATGACCGGTCGTTAAGACCACAGACACGGTTCGACGGGTCCGGATAATCATTGGATATACTTGTGATTGGTTTAATGGTTACATCCTCCCAGGCAGTACCAGGGGCTTCCCAGCGATAATACGGCTCAACTTTACCCATCTTGACTTTTAATACGGTTTATTTATAATAGCCAATTTTTTGCACAGCGACTTTCAACTAAGTTCCTCTCTTTTACAGATGACAATCGTGCTACACCTGTACAGGATACGGCACAACGGAGATACAGGCGTAGACATGCAGTAGGGACCCGTTCAAAGGTTTCTCTTTAGATTAAGACCCTGCGTAAACCTTTTTTACTGTCTCGTTGTTCACATCCTCCGGATTTTCAATATAACCGAGAAGGATGCTGGCGTTCTTGGCATGTAGCCATGTCAGAATATTGCACGTACCCGAAAAATAGGGGCTCATTACCAAGGGCATTGTTTAGCCCGGTATATACTACAAAGACCGAATACCTTAGGGAGTGTTCGGCGTCGCGAGTTTGGCCTTATATGCATCAGCTCTGTCGGTGTACAAAAAGAGGGGTACACTTTTTGTACCCCTATAACTGTGCACGGGCATTCTGAGCCACGGGCACCACCACACTAAGCAAGGCAAGGGAGGTGAGCCAGGGTAAGACCGAAGCTCAAGAGAACTAGAACGACGCCAAGACCAAGACCACGAAGAGCGAAGGGGACGAAGCGGACTCCCCCGGCAAGATCCTTGCCGGGAGACAGTTTTAGCGACCCCGGCAAGACCCTTGCCCCGGCAACTCGCCCCACACCTACGGAGCAAATCACCCTTGAGTCCACTGCCCCCATGGGGCAAGGATTCGGGAGATATCCCCGTGGTGGCATGCAGATCTTTGTAAAGACATTCAAGATCAGATACGCACTATAGAAGATGACGACCCTTGGCGGGATCCCAACCGAGGAAGACCACAAGGACCCCAGCAAGCGCCTTGCCGGGGATGACAGCAGGCGCCTCGGCAAGACCATTGCTGGGGCCCCGGCAAGGCCTTGGCCGAGGACACCCATAGGGCCACCATCAGGCCCACGCCGACTAAACCTCCACCACCGTACGCGTGCAGCTGCCGACCCAACCAGCTGGGCAGGCACCTGCGTGGCGGCATGCAGATCTTCGTGAAGACACCACCACCGCTGCCTGCCTGCCTACATGGAACCACGGCATCGCTGGCCAGGGCGTGTGTCGATGCGAGGAGGAGCGGCGACGGATGGGACAGGCTTCGCCCCCGCCCCCGATAAAGCAAGGACACCTAAGCAAGACGCATTAAATGCACCTTGTCATGTAATGTGAGGGCTAACCTCGCAGCACTATACCCTTTCCACCTCCTGTGTGCCACTGTGGCAACCCCTTTTTCTATAAAAGGAGGCCCGAGGCGAGCAGGAGAAGGATTCGGCTTTTTGGAGCCCCTCACGCCCCATAGCTAGCTCAAGAACACAGATATACAATCCACCAAAGAAGGAGTAGGGTTTTACGCATCCTCGCGGCCCGAACCTGGATAAACGAACCGTGTGCTATCTGTTTGATCCGCTCTTCTCACGACCCCGTGCCCTGCTAACCGTAGTAGGGATTCTTGTGATCCCATAGGTGTCGTTCCCACCGACATCTTTGGCGCGCCAGGTAGGGGGCGCAGTTGTGAGAATCGGCTTTAGCAGTTAGTTCAACGCTTCTTCATCATCAGGGCGCCCAAGAAGAAGACGACGGTGGCGGTTGGCCAGTCGGGAGCCGGACAGCCCGTCCCGACGCGGGCGAACAGCGGACCGGTCGCAGAAAGGACCCGGGGCACTGCTCGTGAATACCAACACCATCCCAGCAGCCGGAGTTTGGGAGGCGGCGATGTTTGTGCGCCTGGTAACGGGCCACACGTCGCCAAATCCAAAGGCGGAGCCATGCCCTCCGCGGGTGGAGCGGGGCCTTCCAAGGTCATCGCCGCCCCGCCCGAAGGCGACGCAAGGGCTACCAAGACTCCCACACCGGCGCCAACAGCGCGCTCCTCTCAGGCAGCGCGCGACGAACGACGTCATCACGCCGAAGATCCCGGGCGTCACCGTGGGAAGAGCCCCGAGCACCGCCCCCGGGACGTAGAAGACCTGCCCGCTCGCCGAAGCGCTGGTGAAAACGACATGCGACCGCGGGATCGTGATAGAGCTCCTTCTGACATGGTCAGAAGTCGAAGCGCGTCGCGATCCGTGCAGGTTTCGCTGCCACCAACGCCAGCAGAGGCCCTGGCACGCGCGCAGTTGCTCCTCGACTTTCCTCCCACTACGGGGAAACTCGACGAATGGAGAGCCACTATCCAAAGCCTTGTTGCGGTGGCCAACAAAGATGAGCCGAGTCCGGTGGAGCCCCGGGTCGACGCTCCGATGGAGTCCCACGCACCAGTGGCGGAAAAGCCGGCGGCGTCGCGACCATGGTGCATTCGCCTCCTCCTCGCCCGGTACCGCGGACGCCAGCTCGTCGCGACGTCACGGGCGACGACATCTCCATAGCATCGTCTGACCCGCGGACCCACTATGACCAGCGCCAAGTTCTTCGGGAACGAGCCCATGAAGACGCTCGAACCACTATCGAGCGCCGGCGCGGAGCCCGCCACCAGTCAGACAGTCGAGCAGGGCCTGCTGCGAACCACTCGGCCCCGGAGAGCCCTGGAGGCCTACCTTACGAGGTAGGCTGCCCGGCTTTTACCCGTGAGCTGCAGCAGTTCCAGTGGCCCACTCACCGCACCTTCAAACCTGACGTTGGCGAAAAGTACAACAGTAAGACTCACCCGTCTGAGTTCCTCAGCATCTACACCATCACGATGCAAGCCGCCGGAGCCCGCGATGATAAGGTGCTTGCGAATTACTTTCCATTGGCTCTTAAACCCAACACCATGTCATGGTTGATGCAGTTGCCGGTAGTCTCTATTTCCTCCTGGTCGGATTTGTGCCATGAGTTTGTGGGCGCCTTTACTGGAGGTCATCAAGCCCATGGCCAAGCAAGCGACCTGCACGTCATTCCCCAGAAGGGAGGCGAGAGTCTGCGCAAGTATATACAGAGGTTCAGCCGGGTACAGTACAATATCCCTGATGTTCACCCTGCCGCCATCATCAGCGCGTTCCATCAGAACGTGCGAAACCGCAAGATGCGCGAAGAACTGGCAATGAACAAGGTGAAAGATGTGGCAGAACTCTATGTTCTTGCTGACAGATGTGCCCGAGCTGAAGAGGGAAGGAAGTACCCCGGCGAAGATGCCGGCGTGGAAACCGACTCTTCAGATGAGGATACTGCCGCCCCGGCGAAGAAAGGCTGACGCTGCAACAGGAAACACAAAGGTAAAGCCATGCTTGCCGTCGAGGGATCTGACGACGCCGGCTCCGCCAAGAAAACCAAGGCAGATGACCCCGACAAGGAAATTGCCGGATGTGTCGCCTGCCGGGCCTTGGCGGCTGCCGAGAAGCTAGGAAACTCCGACAAGCAATACTGCAAGATCCATCGCACCAAAGGCCATGATCTCCAGAACTGCCGACATGTTGAGCTCCTTGCTGAGAAGCAGAGGGCTGAATATGAGAGGAGGGACAAGGAGAAGGGCCAGGACGGTGCCGAGGGGTCCGGCAAGAAGCGTGACGGCCAGGCGAGCCATCGCGGCAAAGATAAACAGCAGGAGAGGCCCACCCGGGGCCGTGACGAAAAGCCAGAAGATGATGATCACGAAGAGGACGATGAGTCTGGTGACCAAGAATTTCAGAAAGCTACAGAGGCCATGTGCATTGATGGCGGCGCCTCGCTGCATACCTCTCACCGCCAGCTTAAACAGTGAGCGCGTGAGATTACACCAGCAGAGCCGTCGTTTGATGCCCAAAGGCCGCTGAAGTGGTCCAGCACACCTATCATTTTTGACACTAAGGATCACCCTGATCGCACTACTACAGTCGGGTGCTTGCCATTGTTGGTTTCACCAACAATACGCAACATCAAGGTGACGAAGATGCTAGTCGATGGCGGGGCCGATCTGAAATTAATCTCGCCTGCCGTGATCGAGGAATTGCAGATTCCTGATGCAGACCTCGAAGAGACGGGCACGTTTCAGGGGGTCAACCCAGGAAGAAGTCAACCAAAGGGAAAGGTCACGTTGCCCGTGACTTTTGGGAGTAATCTGAACTACAGGACAGAAAGGATTGTGTTCGATGTTGCCAAGATCCCCTTGCCTTACAACGGGATCCTTGGCCGCCCAGCGCTGGCCAAGTTCATGGCGGCGTCACATTACGCCTACAACACCCTGAAGATGCCAGGGCCTGTGATGATCATCACCGTCCCGTCAGACAAGAAGGATGCGCTAATTTGCGCTGACCAACTCTACCAACAAGCAGTTGCAGCAGCCGCCACTGCTAAGGCGCTTGCTCCTGCCGCTGGAGCCCCGGGAAGGCAAAAGAAGAAGACCGGTGAGGCCTCAGGCACCCACTCCGGCAAGCGCACCTCTTCAGAGTGTAGCGCTCCCATCGAGGACGTGTGAGGTAGTCCTGAATTAGGGGGTGTTCGGGTAGTCAGACTATACCCTCGCCGGACTACTGGACTATGAAGATACAAGATTGAAGACTTCGTCCCATGTCCGGATGGGACTTTCCTTGGCGTGGAAGGCAAGCTTGGCGATGCGGATATTCAAGATCTCCTACCATTGTAACCGACTCTGTGTAACCCTAACCCTATCCGGTGTCTATATAAACCGGAGGGTTGTAGTCCGTAGGACAATCATCTTCATACACAATCATACCATAGGCTAGCTTCTAGGGTTTAGCCTCCTTGATCTCGTGGTAGATCTACTATTGTACTACCCACATCATCAATATTAATCAAGCAGGAGTAGGGTATTACCTCCATCGAGAGGGCCCGAACCTGGGTAAAAACATCGTGTCCCTTGTCTCCTGTTACCATCCAGCCTTGACGCACAGTTCGGGACCCCCTACCCGAGATCCGTCGGTTTTGACACCGACATTGGTGCTTTCATTGAGAGTTCCTCTGTGTCGTCGCCTTTAGGCCCGATGGCTCCTTCGATCATCACCAATGATGCGGTCCAGGGTGAGACTTTTCTCCCCGGACAGATCTTCGTCTTCGGCGGCTTCGCTCTGCGGGCCAATTCGCTTGGCCACCTGGAGCAGATCGAAAGCTACGCCCCTGGCCATCAAGTCAGGTTTGGAAGCTTAAACTACATGGCTGATATCCGCAGAGACTTGATCTTCAACGGGTTCAAACCACAGCCAAGCGCGCCCGCACTATCCCGAGGGGCATGATCTAGCTCTGCCTCCAAATAGTGCCCTGGAGGCCGCACACGCACCGGTTCCGACCCTCAACTCGGAGCCCGTTGCGCCGATCGAGGATGAGCGGTTGGACGTCACCTCGGGGGCTACGATCTCAAAGGCGATCGAGCCGAACGCCTGCCCCGCTCTCCGCGTGACTCATGACTCCGAGGATCCGGACTCTTCTCCGGAGTCCGAACCCCCCGTGCCCTTACCAATCAAATCCGATTGGGCACCTATAATGGAGTTCACCGCCGCGGACATCTTTCAGCACTCGCCTTTTGGCGATGTCCTGAATTCTCTCAAGTCTCTCTCTTTATCAGGAGAGCCCTGGCCGAACTACGGTCAGCGAGGATGGGATACGGACGACGAAGAAATTCAAAGCCCACCCACCACCCACTTGGTAGCCACTGTCGATAATTTAAACGATGTGCTCAACTTCGACTCCACAGACATCGACAGCATGGATGACGATGCAGGAGATAACGACGAACCAACGCCCATAGGGCATTGGACAGCCACCTCATCTCACGATGTGTACATGGTGGATACCCCTAAAGGAAGCGACAATGAGGAAAAAGGGGATGGAATGGGAGATCGACCCCCTGAAAAGCAATCAAAGCGTCAGCGTAAACGCCGACCCAAGCCCTGCCTCAATAAAGACCCAGCCATAGAGCAGGATGAGTCGGTAGACGACGAGCAGGCCTCAGAGGAACCGTCCGAACAGGGAAACACGGATAGAGAAACCGAACATCCCTCTCCCGGCGAAAACGGCATTCCGGACGACCATACGCTGGATAAACCCACAAAGCAGAAGAATCTCCACAAGAGGCTCATTGCAACAGCACGCAGCCTACAAAAGCAGAAGAGGAAGCTAAAAACAGCGGAAGACGCGCTCCGGATCAGATGGAGCAAAGTAATCAATACCGCAGATAAATACGGCGACGGTCGCCGCACTAAAAGTTATCCGAAAAGAAGGCTACTGCCTGAATTCGATGAAGAGGCCCTAGTGACCTCGCATTCAAAAAATAAGAAAGCCACACGGTCGGATAGACGACCCCATAAAGTGGCAAGCGGCGCCGCACTCAAATCGGCATGCGACCCCCTTAAGGATTCGCATCATGGCCCAGCCAGGTCCATTTACGGGCCAAGAAAGCAAGCTCTCGTAAGCAATGCAATAAAGCCATCATCAGAATCCGGCACACCCAAATACAGGGGCGCCGCACACCCCCTATGTTTCACCGATGAGGTTCTGGACCATGAATTTCCAGAGGGATTCAAACCCGTAAACATAGAGGCATATGATGGAACAACATACCCTGGAGTCTGTATCGAGGATTATATCCTCCACATACACATGGCTAGAGGAGATGATCTCCACGCCATAAAATATTTACCCCTTAAGCTTAAAGGGCCAGCCCAGCATTGGCTCAAAAGCCTTCCTGAAAACACAATTGGAAGTTGGGAAGAGCTCGAGGATGCTTTCCGAGCAAATTTTCAAGGGACCTATGTCCGCCCTCCGGATGCAGACGATCTTAGTCACATAACTCAACAGCCCGGAGAATCAGCTCGACAGTTCTGGAATAGATTCCTCACTAAAAAGAATCAGATAGTCGACTGTCCGGACGCTGAAGCCTTAGCAGCTTTCAGGCATAACGTCCGAGACGAATGACCCGCTTTTGTGCAGGAGAGGACAACTGGTTGGCAAGGTGCAGCCCCAGCGACCCAAGTACATCCAAAACTAGGGATGGAAACGGAAAACCGCGACGCAACAAGGACCGTCGCCGGACTAAGGAAAAAAGTCCGAAGAGCACGACAGTTAATGCCGGATTCAAAGGCTCACGGCAAAATCAGACAAAACCACCCCTCCAGGATAACAGAGATGATCCATCCAACCTAAATAAAATCCTGGACAGGATATGTCAGATACACAGTACTCCTGGGAAGCCGGCTAACCATACCCACAGAGATTGTTGGGTCTTCAAACAATCCGGTAGACTCAATGCCGAACACAAGGGGCTCGACACACCAAGCAAAGACGAGGACGAACCCCAAAAGCAGAGCACCAGGAAACAAAAGAACTTCCCACAAGAAATAAAAACAGTGAACTTACTTCACATAACAAAACGTGCGGCGCCCATAAAGGCACGCACCACACGACCTATCCCCAAAGGGTCCCGCCACTGGTTGTCAAAACCAATCATCTTCGATCAGCTAGATTATACTAGAAATACCAAGAATGCAGGCTGGACTGCCTTGATACTCAATCCAGTAATTGGCGGACTCCAGTTTTCAAATGTCCTTATGGACGGCGGCAGTGGACTAACCCTAATATATCAGGATACAATCCACCACATGGGGATAAACCCAGCAAGAATCCGCCGCAGAAAAACCTCCTTTCAAGGGGTAACACCTGGTCCGGACACCCATTGTATGGGTTCTCTCCGGCTAGAGGTTATATTCGGCTCTGCCGATAACTTCCGCCGCGAAAAGCTGACCTTCCATATCGTCCCGTTCTCAAGTCGCTATCAAGCACTACTGGGACGCGAAGCTTTCGCTCGCTTTAACGCAATACCGCATTATGCATCCCTCACGCTTAAGATGCCCGGTCCAAGCGGAGGACTGTGCGGCCGCTTTGACAACTCCACAGTAAAATGGCCTCCCCGGCCAAATAACGTCGAAATAGGTCATTAAAGACCACGAACGCGGATAGACGAGTTCGGTACAAAATCATCATTGATGCAGGCTTAATGGCCATATACCCCCGCACTAGGGGCTACATGCATATAAAGAGACAATAAAGCTCAATTTTATATAATTTACTTTATACTTCGTTTATTTTAAACTTTTGTTCGGCACGACCCGTTTTCAACCCCGTTCCTCTCTTTTTTACAGATGAATGTCATGCGGCGCCCGTCCAGGTTACGGCACAACGGAGATACAGGCGCAGACGTGCAGTAGGGACCCGTTCTAAAGGATTATTTTTAGATCAAGACCCTGCGTAAACCTTTTTTACTGTCTCTTGTTGCTACATATCCCCTGGTTTTCTTTAACATAACCACGGAGGAGGCTGGCGTCTTGGCATGTGGCCACGTCAGAATTTTTGCGCGTACCTGGGCATTAGGGGCTTTTTTACTAAAGAGTGTTGTTTCGCCCGCACTCATAAAGACCGAACACCTTAGGGAGTGTTCGGCGTCGCGAGTTTTGGCATTATATGCATCAGCTCCGAATCATGTCTTTGGTCAAATGTTGGGTTGCCCGGCTCCTGAGTTCGGCTACCTTACGTTCCGCTCTATCGGCTAAGGTAGCACTAGGAGAACTACTGCGATTGTGCCCCGGTTCGGCCGGGCGAGCACCTCAGTAGAGAAAGCCGAAAACTGACTGTCATGATGTAGCGTGAGACTGGTCAGCCACTCGATGACCTATCGGAATCTATCGGATTCCTCCGCTTTAACGAAGGGCAGTTTCCCGGCCAGGCACATACGCGCCCCGAACTCGGGCGAGCGCAGTCGCCACCAAAGGGCTACCTAAATAGTCCCACTGTCAAGCTCCTATGACTAAGTGAAAGTGTTAACGCATTATAGTCCGGTTGCCTGGCCCGCTGCGCTATCACCTCCTTTGTAGGACCAAGATGTTGGGTTAAGTGTGAAAATGCGTCTTCTGCGAGCACCCCCGCACTATGTGCGTGGGGGTTGAAGCCAACGACTGCCATCTTTCAGATTATATATATATATATATATTGAAAACGGCCGCACAGGAGGTGTTTCCAATACTTGAAGGCACAAGTATAAAAGGCCACTACAATATTGCTTTATAATTACATATGCTATCATAAACTAGCATCCTTCGAGCACCGCGTCTCTATTATACAAGCGCCTTCAAGGACTTCCTGAAAATAGTGTTCGGAAGGTACTCGGCTTTTGTCCGAATCTCGGGACGCAACAACGGTGGTCTCCATCTTTGCCCAGTATGTTTTGACACGGGCAAGAGCCATCCTTGCGCCCTCTATGCATGCTGACCTATTCATTGCATTAATACGCGGCACCGCGTCAAGGAATTGCTGCACCAAGCTGAAATAACTCTTCGGCTCAGATCTTCCCGGCCAACGATGACCCATGACGTACTTCATGGCGAGTTGGGACAACCTATTAAGTTCGGCCCACTGAGCCAAACGATCGTCCTCTGCAAGTGGACGCTCTGGATTGTGAAACTGCGACCAGAAAAGCTTTTCCACTTCGTGATCTTTTTGATCTTGAAAGTGTTCGGTCGCATCAGCAGCACTCGCTGCCAAATCCAGATAGGTGTCCTCCACACTCCACATCTGGTCCCACGGAGCAAATCTTGGATTGCAAAACTTCCTCCGCAGCATAAACGGCCTTCCAGCCGCAATCTGTCCGGCTTGGCGCAGCTCCTCCTTCACAGCTCTCATCATAGAGCGAGCGTCTTTGGCATCAGTGACGACCTTCTCTAAATCCGTCCGCCTCGCCCGGTCTTCCTCTTCAAGAAGCTTGCAACGGTCAGCAGCGCCCTTTAACTTCACGGCCATCTCGGCCATCCCCTCCTTGCTTCGATAGTGAGCAGCCTGTTCGGCTTTCAGCTCTTCAAGGGCTTTCTCGGCAGCCGTATCGCTTCTTCTGGCTTGTTCCTTAGCTCGGGCAAGTTCCGCCCTAAGACTCTCCACGGCGGCCGCACCATCTGCGTCAAGCACACGCATTGTAAGATACTGGCATGAAGCTCTTCTTACCTAATGCCTCCCGAGGAATTACATACCTTGAACCTCATCAAGCCGCTTGTTGACAAGCGCGATGTCGGCATCTGCCACGTCCAATTGCCGCTTTAGTTCGGCAAAATCATCAGTTTGGCTTGATTCCGGACACCCTGCCGCCTGCATTCAAAGGCGACATCTTAGACCTGGGATTATGATCCTCCGCGTGCCATCATTTCTTGACGACATGCCGAGTCTCAGGGGCTATTATCTACACAGGGCGCATCTTATTTACAAGCCACTGAATAAAGTGTACATTATCTAACATACCTCAAAACCCGTCAGTAAACTTTTGACGGCCTCATGCAATCCGCTTTGTGCGGATGAAATCCTTTCAATCACCGTGCCCATCAATGCACGATGCTCCTCCAAGATAGAAGCTCGCCCCAGCAGAATCTTTAGCTCCTCCGGCCGAGCACCAGACGGTGCCGGACTTGTCCCATGACCTCTTTCGAAGTCCGGACACGGAGAACCTTGGTGGGCCACATAGCCATCTTCCGCCCCTGCCAGATTCGGGGAAACCCTCCGCGACGACACCTCAGGGTCGCCCGCCTCACTAGGCGGCATGGCAGGGGGAGGCATCCCGCTCTCCATCATCTTCGGAAGAAGATCCCCCGAAGACAAGCTCTGCTGAAAAGGGCTGAGGTACGAGCTACAAGGTAAAAGTTCGGTTAACCTTCTCAGATATAACTCAAGGACTTCTCTCATCCCTCAAAAGGAAAATCTTTCTCTACTTACGGCTCGATGAAGGGCTGATCCCCTTGAGGGCATTGTCCGACCGAGGAACTCCCCGGCGCCGGACCCTCTGACGAGGATTTCTTCCCCCGCTTCGAGGCCATGGTCTCCGGGTCGTCAGAGGCGGCCCTCTTCTTCCCCTTAGGAGAGGAATCGTCGGTTCCTCCCCTCAAAATAGCCTCCTTCGAGGAGGCCATAGTTTCCTTGTCCTCCCCTTTACTTCCCTCCAAAGGCATTATCTTCAGCATCCTGACCAGCATGGGATCCGGCCTGGTTTCGGGAAGGGGAGCCGGACACCTGATCAGCTTTGCCTTCGCTATCCACTCCTGTTTAAAAGAATAGCTCTTTTAGGGGCAAGTTTATGACAATTACACGGATAGCAGGTCCGGGCACAAGGTTACTTACTTGAGTATCCGGGCGATTGCAGCTTAGGCCTGTGTCCTCGGTTAAATCCGGACACCTCTCTTGTGATCCAAAGAACAGTTTGTACATCTTCGCGGGCGTTGCGCCCATGAAATGCTGGAGAGCTTGCGGTCCCTCTGGATTGAACTCCCACAGGCGAAGGGGGCGACTTTTGCCGGGCAATATTCGGCGAATCAGCATGACCTGCATCACCTTGACCAGGTTGAGGTCTCCTTCCAAGAGATCCCTAATGCGGCCCTGCAGCAGGGGCACGTCTTTGGGTAACCCCCAATCTAACCCTCTGCTGACCCATGACGTTAGTTGTGGTGGGGGACCCGAGCGAAAGGCAGGAGGCGCCATCCACTTGGTGCCCCGGGGGGCGGTGATATAAAACCACTCTCGTTGCCACAAGCCAAGCTCCTCTTGAAAAGAGCACTCGGGCCATGGAACATCGGCATTCTTGCTTATAACAGCGCCTCCACACTCTGCGTGCCGTCCCTCGATCATCTTTGGCTCCACTTTAAAGGTCTTGAGCCATAATCCGAAGTGAGGGTTAACACGGAGGAACGCTTCACACATGACGATCAATGAGGAGATATGGAGGATGGACTCCGGAGCTAAGTCATGGAATTCCAGCCCATAATAAAACAGCAGCCCCCTCACAAAGGGATCCATCGGGAAGCCTAACCCCCGGAGGAAGTGAGACATGAACACCATGCTCTCACCGGGCTGGGGGCTGGGAACACCCTTCCCTTGAGCAGGCAACCTATGCGGAATTTCGCCGATCAGGAACTTAGCCTCTCTTAACTTTAGCACGTCCTCCTCCATGATGGAGGAGGGCGTCCATCGGCCTTGAAGGTCAGAACCAGACATTGTCGAAGGTCTGAAGCGCCTGGAAACTAGATCCTAGGGTGTTGGAACTCGAGGCGACGGGCGAACTCGCTTGAGATTGAAAAAAGGAGTAAGGCCTTGGTCTCTTTATAAGAGGTTGAATACCAATAGCCCTCCCCGTAACCGTTTGGGACTCGCCTTTAATCGAGGAAATGTGCTAACGGGCACGATTGGGTTACCCACGTCCGTGTTGATGAGAATCCCGTAAAAGGGGCACACGATCTCTGCTTTGACAAGACGTGCCAAGGAAACCGCCTCGCAAAACGTGCTGAGGTGTAAAAGTAAAAACGATTCGAGTAAAGGACTTGGCCGTAGTGTGATGACGCACTGCAGAATACGTCAGCATATTTGATTTGTGTTAATATTATTCTCTCTATGGCAATACGTGGAAACTTATTTTGCAGAGCCGGACACTATTCTTGGTGTTTACAATCTTGTATGAAGGACTTGGAGGAGGAACCCGCCTTGCAATGCCGAAGACAATCTGCGCGCCGGACTCGTCGTCATTGAAGCCTGGTTCAGGGGCTACTGAGGGAGTCCTGGATTAGGGGGTGTTCGGGTAGTCGGACTATACCCTCGCCAGACTCCTAGACTATGAAGATACAAGATTGAAGACTTCGTCCCGTGTCCGGATGGGACTTTCCTTGGCGTGGAAGGCAAGCTTGGCGATGCGGATATTCAAGATCTCCTACCATTGTAACCGACTTTGTGTAACCCTAACCCTATCCGGTCTCTATATAAACCGGAGGGTTGTAGTCCGTAGGACAATCATCTTCATACACAATCATACCATAGGCTAGCTTCTAGGGTTTAGCCTCCTTGATCTCTTTGTAGATCTACTCTTGTACTACCCATATCATCCATATTAATCAAGAAGGAGTAGGGTATTACCTCCATCGAGAGGGCCCGAACCTGGGTAAAAACATCGTGTCCCTTGTCTCCTGTTACCATCCAGCCTTGATGCACAGTTCGGGACCCCCTACCCGAGATCCGCCGGTTTTGACACCGACAATGTGCCAGAGAGCTCCACCGATAGAAACAAGAAGTCTAGGGCCACACCGCCGGGAACCAAGAAGGTTTCTGTCAAGGAGGACGGCACGGGAGGAGCTTTTACCATAAGCTCCACCCTTGACGACAAATAGGAAGACACGCTCGTCACCTTCCTGCGGGCGAATGTCGATGTGTTTGCATGGCAAGAATCCGACATCCCTGGCGTTCCCAGGGAGGTGATTGAGCACCACCTTGCTGTCTATCCTCATGCGCGGCCCGTCAAGTAGAAGGTCAGAAAGCAAGCTTTGGAACGACAAGAGTTCATCCCAGAGGAGATCCGGAAACTGGAAGCAGCGGGTTTGGTAAGAGGAGTGCTCCATCCGACGTGGTTGGCCAATCCAGTGGTAGTGCGCAAGGCAAATGGGAAATGGAGGCTGTGTAGGGATTACACAGATATCAATAAGGCTTGTCCCAAAGACCCCTTCCCGTTGCCGCGCATCAATCAGATTGTTGACTCCACGGCTGGATGTGATCTGTTGTCATTCCTCGATGCCTACTCCGGCTGCCACCAGATCTTCATGACAAGAGAAGACGAAGAGGAAACGACATTCATCACCCCATGTGGTATGTATTGTTTCATACGGATGCCTTTCGGGTTGAAGAGTGCTGGTTCAATGTTTGCAAGGGCGGTCCAGAGTGGTTTTGAACCCCAGCTCCATAGAAATATGGAAGCTTATATGGATGATATAGTGGTCAAAACCAAGAACAGGGCAACCCTCATACCGGATTTACAAGAAACATTTGCAAACCTATGCAAGATCAATATCAAGCTGAACCCTGAGAAGTGCGTCTTCGGTGTCCCGTCCGGCAAGCTTCTCGGGTTCTTTGTGTCACAGCGTGGAATAGAGGCCAATCTGGACAAGATCAAAGCTATAGAGCAGATTGAAGCACCCAAGCGAGTCAAGGATGTGCGTCAGCTTGCTGGTTGCATTGCCGCCATGAGCAGGTTCATTTCCAAGTCCGCCGAGCGCGCCCTTCCCTTTTTCAAGATTTTGAAAAAGGCGGGCCCGATGGAGTGGACGCCAGAAGCCGAAGCAGCATTGCAAGATTTGAAGAGGTACCTCTCCTCCGCGCCAATACTAGTTGCGCCTAGGCAATAGGAACCATTGCTTCTATACTTGGCGGCAACGAACCAGGTGGTCAGCGCCGGACTAGTGGCGCAGAGAGAAATTGATGACGAGGTAATAGCAGCGACGGAGCCCGATGCCACCGATGCAGAGACGACGCAGCCACTTGGAGTGCCGCCGAAGAAGAAAATGATGCAGCACCCGGTCTACTTTGTTAGTTCCCTCCTGCAGGGGGCTAGATCAAGGTACTCCGGTGTGCAGAAACTGCTCTTCGGCCTTCTTATGGCCTTGAGGAAGCTGCGTCACTACTTCCAGGCGCACGAAATCACTGTCGTCACTCGCCTCCCTCTGCAACGGATATTGCACAATCCAGACGCAATGGGAAGAATCGTACAGTGGGCACTGGAACTGTCCAGCTTTGGCCTCAAGTTTGAGAGTACCTCGACGATTCAAGGCCGAGTCCTGGCGGAGTTCGTTGCAGAATGGACCGCGACGCCTGACGAAGAAGCCCAGGAGACTGCTCTCCCTGGCAAGGAGGCAAGTTGCGACTGGATCATGTACTTTGATGGAGCTTTCTCCTTACAGGACGCCGGGGCTGGCGTACTGCTTGTCGCGCCCACCGGAGAGCACCTCAAGTACGTGGTCCAGATGCACTTCCCCAGGGAGGTGTCAACAAACAATACGGCTGAGTACGAAGGGCTGCTTGCCGGTCTTAGGATCGCGGCGGACCTCGGAATCAAGAAACTCATCATCAGAGGCGACTCGCAACTTGTCGTCAAGCATGTCAACAAGGATTACCAGAGCCCGTTGATGAAGGCCTACATCGATGAAGTGAGAAAGCTGGAAGAGCGTTTTGATGGTATATAGGCGGAGCACGTTCCCCGAGCAGAGAACGACATCGCCGACTACCTGTCAAAGCGCGCTGCCCTCAAGCTACCTGTGGAACCAGGTACCTTTGTGCTTTAGCTAACTCATCCATCCGTTGATCCATCAACAAAGCAAAACAAGAGGAGGAAATCAGGGCCCGACAAGTACTTTTCCGCCGAGCTCCCCGGAGCCGCCGGCAAGGATGTTGCCGGGGACACTGAACCCGCCACAGGACGGCTAGCACCGGCGGAGCATCAAGCTCTTGCCGTTGGGACGGCCGCTCCTACAGCGGAGGAAATGCCTTTAGTCCCCACGGTCGAGCCCCAGGCTCCAGCGTGGGCACATCATACCATCCGATTCCTCCAAACTGGGGAACTTCCTGAGGAGCAGGAAGAAGCGGAAAAAGTAGCCCGTCGATCTGCTATGTACCAGTTCGTCGATGACGTCCTGTACAGAAAGAGACCGAACGGCGTGAAATTGAAGTGTATCCCTCGAGAGGAAGGACTGGGGCTGTTGGCAGAGATACATGGAGGCATATGTTGATCCCACATAGGGTCAAGAGCCCTTGCCGGCAAGGCATTTTGGCAAGGCTTCTTCTGGCCCACTGCCCTCCAGGATGCGACGACACTAGTCACCAGGTGTGAAGCATGTCAGTTCCATTCAAAGAAACTTTATCAGCCAGCTCAAGCCGTTCAAACCATTCCTCTCTCCTGGCCCTTCTCGGTCTAGGGGCTCGACATACTGGGCCCTTTCCCCCGCGCTGTCGGGGGCTTTGTACTTGTACATCGCAATCGACAAGTTCATAAAGTGGCCACAGGTGGAGGCAGTGAGGAAGGTCACAGCTCAGTCAGCCGTCAAATTCTTCAAGGGACTAGCGTGCCGTTTTGGTGTACCCAACAGGGTCATCACCGAAAACGGCACACAGTTCACAAGCCACACTTTCATGCAATATATTCAAGACCTCGGCAGCAAGGTCTGTTTCGCTTTCGTTGCTCACCCACGAAGCAATGGTCAAGCCGAGAGGGCAAATGCTGAAGTATTGCGAGGCCTGAGGACAAAGACCTTTGACAGACTACACAAGAGTGGAAGGCGCTGGATTGATGAATTGCCAGCGGTTCTTTGGTCAATCAGAACGATACCAAATCGAGCCACCGGCCAGACACCCTTTGCCCTGGTATACAGGGCAGAAGCAGTTCTTCCCACGGAACTCATATACGGGTCACCTCGAGTACTCGCTTATGAAGAGCTTGAGCAAGAGCAATTGCGGCAAGATGACGCAACGCTCCTTGAGGAAGATCGTCTTCGGGTGGCTGTGAGAGCAGCGCGCTACCAGCAAGCCTTGCGCCGCTACCATAGCCGCAAGGTTCATGACCGAAGCTTTGAGGAAGGCGACCTTGTTCTTCGACGCGTTCAATCGGCCAAGAATTCCAACAAGTTGACGCCAAAGTGGGAAGGCCCTTATCGGGTAATACGAGTCACCAGGCCCGGCGCAGTCCGCCTGGAGACCGAAGATGCCGTTCCAGTGAGTAACTCCTGGAACATTGAGCATCTTCGCAAGTTTTACCCGTGAGGTGCGGATTGCCGGGCCCCCTGGCAAGCCACCTTTTGTACGAGCCTTGCCAATGACGCATGTAACCCTTTGTACAAAGCCAGGCGCAGACCCTGAGCATAAATAAGTGAAGCGCTGGCGCCCTAAGTTATAGCATGCATGCTAGGTCGAGTCTCGTCCTCGGTTAGGGTTGATAGTGCTTAGCAGCGACTAATCCCTAGCTTAGACGTTGAGTGTGCGTCTCTTTGCCTTTCTTTTGTCTTCTTTGGTTCACAGGACACACAGATATCCTTGCCGAACCACTTGGGGAGAGAAAAAAGAGGAGGAACAGACCAGCATCTAGGCCCCGGCAAGCCAGTATTGCCGGGGGCTGCAAGAGCAAGGATTCACCCACGGCAAGCCAGGGTTGCCGGGGACCGCAGCTTCAGATAAGTTCTTCATCCCTTATCATGCATTCCATTATGGACTGAGGTATGTGAAACCTCGTTTTCCCCTAAGCTACCATGCTCCCCTAACTCTAGGCCCTAGGGCTCGTTCCTGGGGCCAAGTTTCGTCGTAGTCGCGGCAGCAAAAGGCTGAAACAAGGAGCCTGAACCCGCCTGATCCCTGCCTCCGCCAAAAGCATGAGAAAGGTTGAGCAAAGTGGGGAGACGGCAAGGCCTGTTGCCGGGCAAGGAAATGTTTATCTTGGAGATATCAAGGATTTACTCCTTGTCGTGGGTTCCACCCACAAACAAATGACCCGGCAAACATCCCTTTTTCATTAAAAACATTCCACTCAGGTACAGTCCATAGGGAATGAAAAACATGAATGAGAGGATTACAAGTTTTAAATTCAACGAAGGCTCGAAGGCTTCCAAATTAAAAGGAGATAAGGTGCCCGTAATCCCTTTCTTGTCCCTCTCCTCAGGAGGCAGGTCAAGGAGACGAAAAGGAAAAAAGGAGCGCCTAGGCGAGCTACGGGTGGCAGAAGACACCAAAAGAACATCTCGGTGGCCGTCCGAAGGCTGGATGGTGATGGAGGCGCCGGAAGCAGAGCTCGAAGACGAGGCGGCAGGACGTCAGCACGCGTCGAAGGCGTCGGTGCCTGCGTACTCTGACTTGACGGCCTTGCCGCCCGCCCTCTTCCTCTTCCGCAGCCTCCCAACGCCAGCCGCCCAAGGAGACGACCCTGAGAAGTTCAAGGAGTCGGCGACACGGATGATGGGGTCGCCGGTGCCGCACGGAGCGGCACCAGGCACCTAGTCGGACCCGTCATCCTGCCGCCTACCGCCCTCGTCGTCACTGCCGCTGTCCTCCTCGTCACTCCTGCCCGAGGAGTCTTCACTATCAGAAGAGCTGTCCACGCAGCACCTTCTACGGGTCCCAAAGAGCCCGAAGACCTTGACGGAGAGAAGGCCACCCTCCATCAGCTTAAATTGGAGAGTGAGCCCCTCCGTCAAGCTATGGATATGAGCAAATGGCTTCCACCCCCCACGAAGATACATCACGTGAGGAGCGGGTAAGTCGACGCGGACCCGCGTGCCACTGATCCCGCAGCCCCTCATGTGCAGCCGCAATGACTCCGGCGGATCCAGCTCCATCTCCCGCGCAAATGGAGTCGGGAGACGAAGACGACGGCGCGGCGGCCGGCGCAGCCTGACGAAGAACTCAAAAGGGTCATCCCCGACATGGCCCTCCATTGGAGGAGGAGCTGCTAGCGGAGGCAAGGCCGGCGCGCCACCCCGTCCTCCTCTTCCACGAGCGCCCCGGCCTCGCCCCTCCCCCTTCCCCTCGCGGCTGGCTCTGCCACCGCAGGCGTCGGAGAAGGAGGAACGCGTTGTCGAGCGGCAACCCTCGCCGCCACCGTTGAAGGACCGGGATTCCCTCTCTCCATGCCGGATGGAAGGGAGGAGCAGAAGCTGAAGGAAGAAAAAGATGAAAGAATGCGGGACACCATCCCCCTCCCGCTCTTTATAAAGGATCGGGGTTGGGGCTCGGCCGCCCCGCTCGGCCAATCGAGATATGGAAGGTGCAGGGTGCCAGGACCGACCCGCCGCCCCAACCAGCGATGGCCCGTTTTCCCGCCTCCACCGTTTGCCACCCCAGGCGCATGGGAGACACGTGGCAGATGTGCAGAACCGTGGGGACGGGTGAGGCGACCTCCTCCCACCCCGTGATCGTGGGGAGTGGATGCCTTGAAGACCGTGCCTCAGCCCCATTCAGTAAATGGGCCGCGCCTCCCTCCGTTTATGGGGAAGGCGCGAACCGTCCCTTTACTGTGACGTGACGCATGCGTGCAGAGACCAACCCCACGCATGCCGCCCATGTCACACGCACGTCCCCACGCCGTGCCATGCGCGAGAGTCATGGGAAGCGCAGCGTGCAAAGAATCTTACCGTGGTAAAAACCGCCCCGCCTGCCCGCGCGCTGTTTCTGGGCCTGGCCCAACAACGCGTTGCGCTTATGTGTGGTCCAGGCCCGGGGGCTCCTGTCGGTGTACAAAAAGAGGGGTACACTTTTTGTACCCCTATAACTGTGCACGGGCAGTCTGAGCCACGGGCACCACCACACTAAGCAAGGTAAGGGAGGTGAGCCAGGGTAAGACCGAAGCTCAAGAGAACTAGCACGACGCCAAGACCAAGACCATGAAGAGCGAAGGGGACGAAGCGGACTCCCCCGGCAAGATCCTTGCCGGGAGACAGTTTTAGCGACCCCGGCAAGACCCTTGCCCGGCAACTCGCCCCACACCTACGGAGCAAATCACCCTTGAGTCCACTGCCCCCATGGGGCAAGGATTCGGGAGATATCCCCGTGGTGGCATGCAGATCTTTGTACAGACATTCAAGATCAGATACGCACTATAGAAGATGACGACCCTTGGCGGGATCCCAGCCGAGGAAGACCACAAGGCCCCCGGCAAGCGCCTTTCCGTGGATGACAGTAGGCGCCTCGGCAAGACCCTTGCCGGGGCCCCGGTAAGGCCTTTGCCAAGGACACCCACAGGGCCACCATCAGGCCCACGCCGACTAAACCTCCACCACCGTACGCGTGCAGCTGCCGACCCAACCAGCTGGGCAGGCACCTGCGTGGCGACATGCACATCTTCGTGAAGACACCACCACCGTGCCACCTCAGCTGCCTGCCTGCCTACATGGCACCACGGGCATCGCTGGCCAGGGCACGTGTCGACGCGAGGAGGAGCGGCGACGGATGGGACAGGCTTCGCCCCTGCCCCCGATAAAGCAAGGACATCTAAGCAAGACGCATTAAATGCGCCTTGTCATGTAATTAAATCTGGCAATGGTTGGGGAACTCAACCATACCCAAACTGAACCCACTTGATAAATTTTGGAAAACCAAACCAAACTAACCCATTGAAAGTCTTATTGCGACCCAAACCAAACTAAACCACAAGTTATCTCCACCTAAAGCGAACTAAACCATCGACAGGAACTGTGGTTTTAGCTTATAGGTCGAGACTGGTTACTAGTGCTAGGAGTGGACCAATGACCATAGCTGAGTGGATAGCTGAACGAGCACGTTACGGAGCATGCCGGCGTTGACCTTCCGATTCTAGTCATCCATCAGGTGGCTCGACCACGCGGCGTAGAAAACGTGGGGTGACGCCGGCGAGCGACCCGTGCTCCTCGGCCACGGCGGCCGGGTCGGCGAGGTCGAGCTACAGGTGCGAGATGGCGGCGGACGGCGGCGGGGTGTACCAGGTGGACGGCGCGCGACTGGGGTAATGGGAGTTCCGGCTGGATCTCCATCTTTCGAGGTGGCCATTCTGCAGGCCATGGTCAGACCGCCAACATTGGTGTTGGATGCTCGAACGCAGGAGCCTCCCAGCGCCCATGATGACCAGCAGGTGCACGGCAATCTCCACGAACAAGCAAGCAAAGAAGTGGGGCCCCGTGTGGATGACATTGCGGATGCTCCTGAGTTGGCCCTCACCACGGCCATCAGATGACACTGCGGATGCACGGCCATCTGTTTGCCCCGACCACGGCGAAGAACACCTGCATGAGGATCACGGCCAGCGGCGGTGGAGTCGTGGAGATGTCTGTGATGCAGGGGAGTCTGTCGCCCTGTATCTGTATGCCCAGCAAAGTGCCAAAGTGGTCACACATTTGTCTGTTGTGCATATCGTGAACGACACGGGCACTCTCCATGACAGGAAGCCTGTCGCCGGCGGCGGCGGAAGGAGTGTTCCCCTTTGCGATGCTCCCGCCATGAAGTAGAGCGCACAGATAACGTTGTCCCTGCGGCTAGTACTGATGGGGTCATTTGCAGGGCCTCTACGACGGCGACGTAGTTGATGGCTCCTCCGATGTGCCGGCTCATGAGGGCCGCCGCGATCTTCGGCACCAGCACGAACGCCACCACCATCGCCGGCACTGCCATTTCGGCACGGTCAGCTACCACCAATGCGGCATTGGGGCTCCTGCGGCGGAATCTCTGCACCGGGGAAGCGGCGATGGGATGGTGCGGCCGCCAGGCGGGTGGGGGTTGGACGGTTGGAGATGGATTTCTCTTTTTTCTTTTTTCTCGGTCCATTGCTCCGTTGCTCGCTGGGTGTTGTGGAAGCGAGGAACCAACGTAGAAACCGGGTTGGACCCGTAGTTTGTGGCCCCTAATAGCCAAACTGTTTAAGGCCATAACCACTTATACCCGAACTGGTTTTTCACATACCCAAACTAAACCGAACTGAAAAAAGTCTCGACCCAATATAAACTGAACCAATTAAGCCCAGCATAAAAACTAAATTATCTCCCCCGGTTTTCTAAAAACCATTCTCAGATTTACATGTAATGCGAGGGATAACCTTGCAGCACTGTACCCTTTCCACCTCCTGTGTGCCACTATGGCAACCCCTTTTTCTATAAAAGGAGGCCCGAGGCGACCAGGAGAAGGATTCGGCTTTTTGGAGCCCCTCATGCCCCATAGCTAGCTCAAGAACACGGATATACAATCCACCAAAGCAGGAGTAGGGTTTTACGCATCCTCGCGGCCCGAACTTGGATAAACAAACCGTGTGCTATCTGTTTGATCCGCTCTTCTCACGACCCCGCGCCCCGCTAACCGTAGTAGGGATTCTTGTGATCCCATGGGTGTCGTTCCCACCGACAAGCTCCGAATCATGTCTTTGGTCAAATTTTGGGTTTGCCCGGCTCCTGTGTTTTGCTACCTTACGTTCCGCTCTATCGGCTAAGGTGGCACCAGGAGAACTACTCCGATTGTGCCCTGGCTAGCCCAGACGAGCACCTCAGTAGAGAAAGCCGAAAACTGATTGTCATGATAAAGTGAGAGACTGGTCAACCACTCGATGACCTATTAGAATCTTCGGTATTCCACCGCATTAACGAAGGGCCATTTCCCGGTCAAGCATGACCGCGCCCCGTATTCGTATGAGCGCGGAGCCACCAGGGGCTATATAGTAGCCCCACTGTCAAACTCCTATGGCTAAGTGAAAGTGTTAAAGCAATATAGTCCGATTGCCTAGTTCGCTGCACTATCACCTCCTTAATGGACCAAGACGTTGGATAAGGTGTGAACACGTGTCTTCTGCGAACACCCCCGCGTTATATGCGTGGGGGCTGAAGCCGACGACTGCAAACTTTCAGGTTATATACATATATACATAAACGGCTGCACAGGAGCCATCATAACACTTTCAGGCAAAACTATAAAAAATCCTTTACAAGTAAGTAAAACATTGTTTTTCAATGGGAATACATGTCATTAGGACATAATATTCTTCGCGGACTGAGCTTCTATTGAATGAGCACCTTCAAGGACTTCGTCAAAGTAGTGCTCGGTAGCCACTCGGCCAATGGCCGAACTCGGGGTTGTGTAGGATCGAAAGTATGTCTAGAGGGGGGGGGTGATTAGACTACTTGACCAATTAAAAATCTATACTTTTCCCAATTTTAGTCTTTGTCAGATTTTAGCTATCTTCGCACAAGTCAAGCAATCTTAACACAATTCACGCAAGCATGCAAAGAGTATATGAGCAGCGGAAAGTAAAGCATGCAACTTGCAAGAATGTAAAGGGAAGGGTTTGGAGAATTCAAACGCAATTGGAGACACGGATGTTTTTGCCGTGGTTCCGATAGGTGGTGCTATCGTACATCCACGTTGATGGAGACTTCAACCCACGAAGGGTAATGGTTGCGTGAGTCCACGGAGGGCTCCACCCACGAAGGGTCCACGAAGAAGCAACCTTGTCTATTCCATCATGGCCATCGCCCACGAAGGACTTGCCTCACTAGCGGTAGATCTTCACGAAGTAGGCGATCTCCTTGCCCTTACAAACTTCTTGGTTCAACTCCACAATCTTGTCGGAGGCTCCCAAGTGACACCTAGCCAATCTAGGAGACACCACTCTCCAAGAAGTAACAAATGGTGTGTTGATGATGAACTCCTTGCTCTTGTTCTTCAAATGATAGTCTCCCCAACACTCAACTCTCTCTCATAGGATTTGGATTTGGTGGAAAGAAGATTTGAGTGGAAAGCAACTTGGGAAGTCTAGAGATCAAGATTCATATGGTGGGAATGGAATATCTTGGCCTCAACACATGAGTAGGTGGTTCTTTCTCAGAAAATGTGTATTGGAAGTGTAGATATGTTCTGATGGCTCTCTCCACGAACGAAGAGTGGGTGGAGGGGTATATATAGCCTCCACACAAAATCTAACTGTTACACACAATTTACCAATCTCGGTGAGACCGAATTGAGAAACTCGGTCGGACCGATTTAGCAAACCTAGTGACCGTTAGGATTTTCGGTGGGACTGAAACGCAACTCGGTAGGACCGATATGGTTAGGGTTAGGGCATAACGTAATCTCGGTGTGACCGATTACACAAACTCGGTGCGACCGATTTTGGTAATAAGCTAACCAGAGAGTTGGTCAGGTAAACTCGGTGGGACTGATTTGCTCATTTCAGTGAAACCGAAATGTTACAAAGGGGAAACAGAGAGTTTACATTGCAATCTCGGTGGGACAGATCGCTCATCTCGGTAGGACCGAAACGTTACGAAGGGAAACAGAGAGATTACAACCCCATCTCGGTGTGACCGAGATCCCTATCGGTGAAACTGATTTGCCTAGGGTTTGTGGCAGTGGCTATGACTTCTGAACTCGGTGGCACCAGATAGAAGGAATCGGTGGGGCCGAGTTTGACTTTTGGTTTGTGTCATATGTGGATGTGGGAAGGTAGTTGAGGGTTTTGGAGCATATCACTAAGCACTATGAAGCAAGAACCTCACCAAGCAACACCTCATCCCTCCTTGATAGTATTGGCTTTTCCTATAGACTCAGTGTGATCTTGGATCACTAAAATATAAAATGTAGAGTCTTGAGCTTTGAGCTGGAGCCAAACTTTTTGTCCTTAGTATTTTGAGGGGTCCACATTCCTCATCCATGCCATGCCATTCATTGAGCTTTTCCTGAAATATTAATCTTGGAATAATGTTAGCTCAATGAGCTATATGTTGTTAGGAATTACCAAAACCACCCAGGGATAGTTGCACTTCCAATCTCCCCCTTTTTGGTAATTGATGACAACATATAGATCAAAGCTTCGACGAATTGATAATAAGAGTGAAAAACATTGTCGCTTTGAGAAGTATGTGAAAAGCAAGAGCTCCCCCTAAATTTGTGCATACTTTAAGATTTGCTTTGGACTGCAAATGCACAATGAGTTAGGATCATGGGTTACTCTTCCATGTCACATACATCTTGGTGGAGCGCTCAAAATGATAATAATTAAATACATGCACTCATCACCAAGCAGAGTGAATGATCATATAGGGATAAAATGATAATGTCATCCAACAAGCATTAATGTAGCATATGATCAAACACACATGATCATCCAAGTGTCACACACAAGCAAGTATCTCAATCAAGCAAATAAAGTTCAACCACCAAAGCAAGAGAGAATAAAAAGCAACGCTCTCTCTCGAAGCCTATGATCTATACATTTTTCTCCCCCTTTGGCAACAAGTTACCAAAAAGTTCATAGAAAATGCATAGCACTAAATCGTATCTCAGGCTTGGTCTTCAGGTGGTGGTGTCCGGAGAACTCCAAGAACGAAGGCTTCAGTCGATGTAGATGGAGCTGTTGGAGTAGGTGCTAGAGCTGGTGGCACTGAAGCTGTAGCTGGTGCAGATTGATTGAGTGGCCTCTGATCATTCTGTGATCACCAGACTTGGGCAGAAGAGTGTTCCTGAGTATCCAATTGATAGTAGGCAGTCCTGACAGCAGGTGTTCACTGATCCAAATTGGTGAGTCTCAAGATCTGCATCTGGAATCTCCTTGTACATGCTAGCCATGGACTTGTGATCCTTCTTCTTTTTGGCATAGACATCCAAGTCATCTTCATTCTCCTCAGGAGCATTGATCAATTGAGCCCATTCTGCTACTGTTGACTGGTATCTAGTGCCTTCAGACATCCAGACTATCTTGCCATCTGGGTAGAAGTGAGCTGTGGAGTAGAACTATATGATGAGCTCGTCATTCCACTTTGTGAGCTTCTGAGCCACAAACTCATCAACTCCACAAGCCTTGAAACTGTCATATACACTTGGATAGTGTTCTTCATTCTCCTTGATGTACTTCCAGTCGACCCATCTCATGTCACATACTATTGGTTTCTTGTCAAGCAGCACTGTCTCATAGAAATCATGTTGTTCCTTGGTATGAAACCTGTAGTCCACAGCAGTTCTTCTCCTGGTGGCATATGGATCTGACTCTCTCCATAGCCTCAATCCTGAGTCCTCCCTAATCTTCATGTTTTCTGCTACAAGATGATCATCATCATGATCTGGAATTTTTGGCTTTAACTTCCTCAGAACATGTGCCTCATCATCTTCTTCAGCAGCAGTTTCAGGCACTGGGGCCTTATTTTTCTCAGCAGCTGGAATGTTCCTGGTACTCCTCTTTGGTGCAGACTTGGGTTTTGGAGCAGCTGTCTTGGGAGCTTCTTTGGGCTTAGATGAAGTAGCCCCTGACTTGATAGCATCACCCATGAGCTTCTGGGCTTTAGGTGCTGGTGCAGCAACCTCTTCCTCTTCTTCTTCTTCAGAGTCTCTCCTCATCGAGGGTTTGCCAAGAACTCTGGCAGTAGTGGTTCTGACTCTCCTTTTCTTCTTGTCTTGGCCAACAGCTTCCTCTTCTGACTCAATGGTAAACTTCATGGTTTCTCCAGTGGCAACCTTCCTAGGTTTGGAAGTGGGAACCCTTCTTGCAGGTGCCTTCTTCTGCATTCCTGGCTTAGTGGTTGTAGCTAAGCCATACTCCTTTTTAAGCACTTTCTTCTTGGAAGTGGCCTCATCCTCAATAGCCACATAGTCTTCATCCTCAGACTCAGAAGTTTTCTTCTTTCTGGCCCTGGTGGCAGCTTTGGGTAGGTTGCTTGGGGTGCTCCTGCTTCCATCATCTGAGCTGCTAGAGGGACTAGTGCCCTTACTCATGTGAACCTACTCCTCTGACTTGTTCTGATTGTCACTTTGATCAGACATGATGCAAACTCTGACAACTGACCCTGTGAATGGAATATAGATGAGGTAGAGTGGATAAGCATTAGAAAATACAGAGGTTTTTGCAAAAGAATGAATCAAAAACTTAGTTTTAGTTTTCCTCAGAAAGCATTTCGGATCAACCGATTTGTAAACTCGGTGATACCGAAGCAGCTGTTGGAACCTAAACTAGTGAACTCGGTCAGACCGAGTCACAGTTCGGTGGCACCGAGACTGCTAGGGTTTCACAAAGTCCTGAACTCGGTCACACCGATTTTCAATTCTCGGTCAGACCAAGAATCTCATGTGCAATGGCTTGAGCCGAATCGGTGGTACCGAGTTCCACAACTCGGTTGGTCCGAGATTGTTTCGGCGGAAACCTAACCCTAAATTTTCAAATCATCTCTAATCTACGGAGTGTTTTTGACTGGATAAGATAGTTTCAATCATGGCAAGATTCATGGCGAACACAATGTGCTAGGAATCAGATATGGATAGCACAGTGATCAAGTTCATACCCTAGTTCGGCGATGAACTCGCTACGGTGGCAATGGCGGGGATGATTCTCGTTGACGGCAGCGGAGACCAGCGGCAGGAGACAACTGGTGACGAGGAGGACGATCCAGAGACCCTGGAGGTAGAGCGGGCTAAGCGCGGGCGAAAGTGTTCGGAGAAAATTTCCAAAATTTTGCCCGTGGGTATATATAGCCTGACCCTGTTTGTGTGACCGAGTGGAACAACTCGGTGGCACCGAGATGCATAACTGCAAGCAGTTACTGCAACTCGGTGTGACTGAAAAGTTCAAATCAATTGCACCGAGATTGAAAACCTAGATCGACTTAGTGATCTCGATATGACCGAAATGGGTGAATCGGTCAGACCGAAACACACAAAGAAGTTTTGGAAGTTTAAGTCTATGACGAATTGGGGACTCCGAGTGCTCCTCACACAGAATGGTTCGAATCTGACTTGATCAAATTTTGTGACGTAGCATGAATAGAGTTTGGGACGAGAAAAACATAGATAGCTAGAGAAGGTTCTTAGGCATTCTTTTCCATCCACTTGGCAAGAGAAAAGAGAAACCAATCAATCAAAACAACAAGTGGATGTCCTTGAATGAGTAAATTATGCAACCAACATGCTCACACAATAAAATGGCAATTGAAATATGTGGCAAAGCATGCACAACCAATTCTAGCATCTATCAAGTAATTAGCGATGACTAGGTCATCTATATATGAGTATATTAACTTAGGAGTCAAATGAGAACATTTGATCATAGGTCATACTCATCGTTTAAGCACAAGTGGGGTTACCACTTTTACATAAAGCGTTGTTGTTTTCACACCATTAGAGTTGCTTTAGCTCAATTCTTAGAGTAAAGCTTCCCCTAGATGTGAGATCCCCCCTAAGAGGGATGAACTAACCTTGGGTTTTGTCGATGATGACTTCATGTAGATGTTGAAGATGTGGATGCTCAATGTTGATGTAGATCATTTGGAGCTATCCTTTGGAGTGAGTTGCACTTTCAATACCTACACGGGTTAGTCCCACAAGGAACAAACAAGGATATCCATAGACATAGAGTGATGCACACACAAGATGATGTCTATAAAAGCTTTAGGTTACCTTGTCCCTTGACTTACCAACAAGAGGGTTTATGACTCCTTGAACTAGTGCAAGATGTGGAAGTTGATAGCACTCGTTCTTGCCAAAATGATAAGAGTGAAGTATGTTGGCGGAGTCACCCTCAAGAACTCTCTAGTTCTTCTTCTTCGGGATCCACACCATCTTGATGGGAATCCTCGGTGTTGTAGTTGTACTTGATGAAGTGAAACTTGATGTCGTCTTGGGAACCCACTTGACCAAGGCCTTAGGTGCTTCTTCAAATGCATCAATTTCCTCTTGAAGCTTGTCCTTGCCTTTTTGCTTGTGGTCTTGTGGTGGAAGATCATTTTGAGCTTGTGTACCTTTAAAAGAAGTAGGATCATACTTCTCTTGTTGAGGAACAAACTTCGTCTTGGGGTATTGATCTTCTTCCCACTCAACTCCATTGGCATTGAACTTTCGTTCAAAACTAACACCTTGGTTCTTCCGATGCCTTCCTTGCTTGCGTACAATTTCCTCGAATTGCTTACTCCCGGCAAGGCTCTTGTAGACACCTTTCTCTATAATTCCCTTCAATAAGCTATTTTCTTGCTCAAGTGTAACTTGCCTAAGAGAATCATTAGTGGAATCAAGAGAACTACTAGAAGCAACAACATTGGATTTAGCATGATTATTGTTACTACTAGAGGAAGAATCTTTCTTGTTCTTGTTACTAGACTTGACTTGAGGCATGTAAGTGGATAAGAGTAAATGCTTGGCAATGTAAGAGGAACTTTTCTTGCGAAGATCATCATTGATTGCCTTTAAGAACTCATGCTCTTGCTCAAGGTTGAGATTTTCAAAACGTAATTTCTCATGAGTCCTTAAAAGTTCTCGATTATCTCCTAAGATAGTTTCATGAGCTAACTTAAGAGTGTTTAGTTCTTTAGTTAGAGACTCAATCTTCTCCTTATCATTGTCATTCGTTTCATCTTGATTAGCATGATTAATTGACATTTCATAGTATTCATCACTAGAGTTGTCAACAAGTAAATCATCATCACCTAACAAGTCATCTTCATCACTATTGATATCAACATACTCGGGATGTGATACCTTTGGACCTTTGGCCATGAAGCATCTTCCAATTCCTTCATTTAGTGAATCAAATATGTCATAGGAGTTGGTTGACACAAGTGCTAGACCGGCAACACCTTCATCTTAAGTATATTCGGAGTCGGAGTGATAGCTTCTCTCGGAGTGATTGTCGGAGTCGGAGCCGGATACCCATTCACCAACATGAGCTTGATGTCTTCGTTTTGTGTAGCTCCTTGATGACTTGTCCTTTCTTTCCAAATCCTTGCTTCTCCGTGAGGGTCTTCGTTCATAACGATCATCTCTACTCCTTCTTTCTCTAGGTGGTGATTCTTCTCTCCTACTTCTTCTTTTGGGAGAATCTTCTCTTCTCTTGTAGGGGGCCGTACACTCATTGGAATAGTGTCCGGGCCTTCCACAATTGTAGCAGTTTCGCTCTCGACTAGAAGATCTTTTGTCATTGTAGGACCTTGACTTGGAGCTTCTCTCTTTGCTTCAACTCTTGTAGAATTTGTTGAAGTTCTTCACCATTAAGCTCAATTCTTCATTGAAGGTTTGTTTCTCACATGATGATGTGGGGGCTTCACATGAGGCTTTGTAAGCACCACTTGATTTGTTGTGAAGTTCCTCTTTATCCTTGAGTGACATCTCATGAGCAACAATTCTTCCAATGACTTCCGTTGGCTTGAGATCTTTGTAATTGGGAATCATTTGAATCAATGTGCACACGGTGTCATATTTTCCATCCAAGGCTCTTAGGATCTTCTTGATGATGAATCTGTCAGTCATCTCTTCACTTCCTAAGCCGGCAATCTCATTTGTGATAAGAGCAAGCCTAGAGTACATTTCGGCGACACCTTCACCAATCTTCATTTTGAACTTGTCAAGTTGACTTTGAAGCACATCCAACTTGGATTCCCTGACGGAGTCGGTACCTTCATGCATGTCAATCAAAGTATCCCAAATTTCCTTTGCATTCTCAAGACGGCTGATTTTGTTAAATTCTTTGGGGCACAATCCGTTGAAGAGGATATCACAAGCTTGAGCGTTGTATTGCAGCATTTTCAACTCTTCCGCGGTGGCTTCACGATTCGGTTCTCTCACATCAAAGAATTCACCTTGCAAGCCAATACACACAATAGCCCAAACGGCGGGGTTATGTCCAAGAATATGCATTTTCATCTTATGCTTCCAACTAGCAAAATTAGTACCATCAAAGTAAGGACCTCTACAGTGATAATTTCCCTCGCTAGACGCCATACTCTCCTAGGTTGTGAAACCAAGGCTATGACCACTCAAAGCTATGGAAATCAAAGCAAATGGAGACTAACGCTCTGATACCACTTGTAGGATCGAAAGTATGTCTAGAGGGGGGGTGATTAGACTACTTGACCAATTAAAAATCTATCCTTTTCCCAATTTTATTCTTTGGCAGATTTTAGCTATCTTAGCACAAGTCAAGCAATCTTAACATACTTCAAGCAAGCATGCAAAGAGTATATGAGCAGCGGAAAGTAAAGCATGCAACTTGCAAGAATGTAAAGGGAAGGGTTTGGAGAATTCAAATGCAATTGGAGACACGGATGTTTTTGTCGTGGTTCGGATAGGTGGTGCTATCGTACATCCACGTTGATGGAGACTTCAACCCACGAAGGGTAACGGTTGCACGAGTCCATGGAGGGCTCCACCCACGAAGGGTCCACGAAGAATCAACCTTGTCTATTCCATGATGGCCATCTCCCACGAAGTACTTGCCTCACTAGCGGTAGATCTTCACGAAGTAGGCGATCTCCTTGCCCTTACAAACTCCTTGGTTCAACTCCACAATCTTGTCGGAGGCTCCCAAGTGACACCTAGCCAATCTAGGAGACACCACTCTCCAAGAAGTAACAAATGGTGTGTTGATGATGAACTCCTTGCTCTTGTGCTTCAAATGATAGTATCCCCAACACTCAACTCTCTCTCACAGGATTTGGATTTGGTGGAAAGAAGATTTGAGTGGAAAGGAACTTGCGAAGGCTAGAGATCAAGATTCATATGGTGGGAATGGAATATCTTGGCCTCAACACATGAGTAGGTGGTTCTTTCTCAGAAAATGTGTATTGGAAGTGTAGATATGTTCTGATGGCTCTCTCCACGAATGAAGAGTGGGTGGAGGGGTATATATAGCCTCCACACAAAATCTAACCGTTACACACAATTTACCAATCTCGGTGAGACCGAATTGAGAAACTCGGTCGGACCGATTTAGCAAACCTAGTGACCGTTAGGATTTTCGGTGGGACTGAAACGCAACTCGGTAGGACCGATATGGTTAGGGTTAGGGCATAACGTAATCTCGGTGTGACCGATTACACAAACTTGGTGGGACCGATTTTGGTAATAAGCTAACCAGAGAGTTGGTCAGGTAAACTCGGTGGGACTGATTTGCTCATTTCGGTGAAACCGAAATGTTACAAAGGGGAAACAGAGAGTTTACATTGCAATCTCGGTGGGACCGATCGCTCATCTCGGTAGGACCATAACGTTACGAAGGGAAACAGAGAGATTACAACCCCATCTCGGTGTGACCGAGATCCCTATCGGTGAAACCAATTTGCCTAGGGTTTGTGGCAGTGGCTATGACTTCTGAACTCGGTGGCGCCGGATAGAAGGAATCGGTGGGGCCGAGTTTGACTTTTGGTTTTGGTCATATGTGGATGTGGGAAGGTAGTTGAGGGTTTTGGAGCATATCACTAAGCACTATGAAGCAAGAACCTCACCAAGCAACACCTCATCCCTCCTTGATAGTATTGGCTTTTCCTATAGACTCAATGTGATCTTGGATCACTAAAATAAAAAATGTAGAGTCTTGAGCTTTGAGCTGGAGCCAAACTTTTTGTCCGTAGTATTTTGAGGGGTCCACATTCCTCATCCATGCCATGCCATTCATTGAGCTTTTCCCGAAATATTAGTCTTGGAATAATGTTAGCTCAATGAGCTATACGTTGTTAGGAATTACGAAGACGACCCATGGATAGTAGCACTTTCTGGTTGCAATCGCAGTGGCCTCCATCTCTGCCCAGTATGTCTTAACACGGGTAAGCGCCATCCGCGCACCCTCGATGCACGCCGACTTCTTCATAGCGTTGATGCGCGACACAGCACCAAGGAACTGCTACACCAGACTAAAATAACTGTTTGGCCTTCGCCCTTCCGGCCACAAATGATCCACAACAGACCTCATGGCGAGCCCGGACAACCTATGGAGCTCGTCCCATTCGGCCATCCATTCATTCAACGGGAGCAGACACGCTGGAGCATTAAATTGTGACCAGAACAGCTTCTCCACTTCGCGATCTTTTTGATCTTTGAAGTATTCGGCCACATCAGCGGCACTCGCTGCCAAATCGAGATAATCGTCTGCAGAACTCCACATCCGATCAAGAGGAGCATACTTAGGATCTAAGAACTTCATCCGCAGCATAAAGGGCTTGCCAGCCGCGATATCCCCGGCGTGATGCAGCTCCTCCTTCATCGCTCTAATTGTAGAGCGGGCGTCCTTGGCCGCCGCAGTGGCCTTTTCCAGGTCAATCATTTTCGCTCGATCTTCATTTTTGAGAATCTCGTAACGATCGACGGCGTCCTTCAAATCCACAACCATCTTGGCTATTTCTTCCTTGCTTCGGCCATGAGCGGCATGTTCGGCTCTCAGCTCTTCGATCGCCTTTAGAGCGGCCGCATCGCTTTTCCTGGCTTGTTCTTTGGCTCGGGCAAGTTCCGCCCGAAGGGTCTCCACTGCCGCAGCTCCATCTACAGTCACAACATCTTAAAGATACCGACATCATGCTCCTCTTACTATATGTTGATCATCGGAGAAATTACATACCCTGCGCCTCGTCAAGCCGCTTGTTGACAAGCACGATGTCGGCATCTTCTGCGTCAAGTTGCCGCTTTAGCTCGGCAACCTCACCAGGCCGGCTAGCCACGGGACCTCCCGCCACCTGCATATGAAGACGGCCGGATTGTTACCTGGGACTACTATGGCAACCAGAGTCTCAGGGGCTACTATCTGCACAGGGCACATCTAAAACATGTGCGGTACTGTCCAAAATACACATGATTTCATGTACCTCAAAACCTCTCAGCAGACTCATAAAGGCTTCATGCAACCCGCTTTCGGCGGATGAAATCCTCTCAACCACCACGCTCATTAGCGCACGATGCGCTTCTGAGATAGCCGCCTGCTCTAGCAGATCCTTCATTGCGTCCGACCGCATAAAAGGCGGAGCCGGACTCTTTCGGTTGCTCTCTTCAAGAGCCGGATACCGAGGACTTCGGGTGGCCAAAGGATTACCCTCTGGCCTTGCTGGATCAGGAGAAGCCCTCCGAGACGACACCTCGGGGTCGCCCGCCTCGTAAGGCGGGATGGTATGGGAAGACGTTTCGCTCTCCATCATCTCCGGAAGAAGATCCCCCGAAGACGAAGTCTGCCGAGAAGGGCTATGATCCGGACTACAAGATAAATGTTTCGGTTATTTTCCTCGGAGGTAAAGTAGGATGTTTCTTACTATTAAACCCCTTTTTTACTTACAGCTCAATGGAGGGCTGACCCCTTTGCGGGCATTGTGCGGCCGGGGTATCCCCTGGGGCAGGACCCTCTGGCGAAGATTTCTTCCCCCGTTTCGAGACTATTGTCTCTGGGCCTCCAGAGGCGGTCCTCTTCCTTCCTTGGGGAGAGGGAACTTTGGCTTCTTCTCCCCGGTTATCCTCCTTCGCGGAGGCGTTAGCTTCTTTCTTCCCACCTTTTTCTTCCCCTGAGGGCGCTTGGTAAGGCGCGAGCTCCAACATCCTGGCTAGTACCGGATCCGATGAGACCTCGGGGAGGGGGCCGGACACCTGATCATCTTCGCCTTTGCTATCTAGTCCTGGTCAAAGAGCGACTTTTCAGAAAATTTTGTGATGAATAAAAATACAACGTGTTCGGCCACAGGGCGACTTACTTGGGTATCTGGACGATTGCAGCTCAGACCCGCATCCTTGGTGGTATCCGGACACATTACTTGTGGTCCGAAGTACAATTTGTACATCTCCTCGAGCGTCATGTTGAGGAAGTGCTTGTCGAGGAAGTGCTGAATAGCTCGCGGTCCCTCCGGGTTGAACTCCCACAGGCAGAGGGGACGACGTTTGCAGGGCAGGATTCGACGAAGTAACATTACTTGCGTTACTGTGACCAGACCAATATCTCTTTCGAGGAGATCTCGGACGCGGCTCTGCAGCATGGGCACATCCTTTACTGGCCCCCAGTCCAGCCCCTTGTCGATCCATGACGTTAGTCATGGAGGGGAGCCCGAGTGAAAGGCAGGGGGAGCCACCCATTTGGTACCCCTGGGAGCTGTGATATAAACCCACTCTTGTTGCCATAAGTTGGACACCTCCTGGAAAGAACCCTCGGGCCATGGGGGCATCGGCACTTTTGCTTATTGCGGCACCTCCGCACTCCGCGTGCCTCCCCTCGATCATCTTCGGCTCCACTTGGAAGGTCTTGAGCCACAAGCCAAAGTGAGGGGTGATGCGGAGGAAAGCTTCGCACACGACGATAAAAGACGAGATGTGGAGAATAGAATCCGGAGCCAAATCATGGAAATCCAGCCCGTAATAGAACATGAGCCCCCTCACGAAGGGATCCAGAGTGAGGCCTAGCCCTCGAAGGAAGTGAGATATGAACACCACGCTCTCGCCGGATTAGGGAGTAGGAATGACCTGCCCTCGAGCAGGCAGCCGGTGCGCAATCTCGCCGGTCAGAAACCCGGCCTCTCTTAACTTTTTGACGTCTTCCCCCATGACGGAGGAAGGCATGCACCGACCTTGAAGGTTGGATCCGGACATGGGTGGAGGTCCGAAGTGCCTGGCCTGAGCTTCGGGTGTTGGAACTCGAGGCGAGGGAAGGATTCGATTAAGTTCAAGGTGTAAAAAAGATAGGCCTTGGTCTCTTTATAAAGAGGGTGAATACCAAGCGTCCTCCTCGTGACCGTTTGGGACTTGCCTACAATCGAGGAGTCATACCAACGGGCACGATTGGGTTACCCACGTCCGTATTGATGAGAATCCCGCGATAAGGGGACACGATCTCTGCCTCGACAAGACGTGCCAAGGGAACCGCCTCACGATATGCGCCAAGGCTGGTTGACAAAAACGGTTCGAATAATGATCGGGTTGTGGTATGACGTCATGATGTCAAGTGCGTCAGCAGATTAGATTGGTGGAAATATTATTCTCTCTGCGGTGGTATGTGGAACTTGTTTTGCAGAGCCGGACACTATCCTTGTGTTCAAGATCTTCTATGGAGTATTAGGAGGAGGAACCCGCCTTGCAATGCCGAAGACGATCTGCGCGGCAGACTCATCATCATTGAAGCATGGTTCAGGGGCTAATGAGGGAGTCCTGGATTAGGGGGTATCTGGACAGCCGGACTATATCCTTTGGCCGGACTGTTGGACTGTGAAGATACAAGATTGAAGACTTCATCTCGTGTCCGGATGGGACTCTCCTTGGCGTGGAAGGCAAGCTTGGCGATATGGATATGTAGATCTCCTCCCATTGTAACCGACTCTGTGTAACCCTAGCCCCCTCCGGTGTTTATATAAACCGAAGGGTTTAGTCCGTAGGACAACAACAATCATACCATAGGCTAGCTTCTAGGGTTTAGCCTCTACGATCTCGTGGTAGATCAACTCTTGTACTACTCATATCATCAAGATCAATCAAGCAGGAAGTAGGGTATTACCTCCATAGAGAGGGCCCGAACCTGGGTAAACATCGTGTCCCCTGCCTCCTGTTAGCATCCGCCTTAGACGCACAGTTCGGGACCCCCTACCCGAGAACCGCCGGTTTTGACACCGACAGCATGGGAGCCAACCGGCTGGGTCAGAACAAAATGCGTGGTCGTGTTCATCGGGAGGTCTTGGATGGAACAAGAGATGGAAACGAGGCCTGGCGTACCGCAGAACGGAGGAAACGGACCTCCTACGGTCGAAACAGGGGTCATGTTGATCGGGAGGGGTGTGGCATACCGCAAAATGGAGGAAACGGACCTCCTACGGTCAAAACGGGGGTCCCGTTGATCGGGAGGGGTGTGGCGTACCGCAAAACGGAGGGAACGGAGTTGTGTTGGAGCGCTACGGTCGAAACGGGGGTCCTGTTCATCGGGAGGGGTGTGGCGTACCGCAAAACGGGACTCCACGGGATTCTGTTCATCTCCACCGTCGACCACCTCCAGCCTCCACGGGCTCCTGTTCATCCAGCCTCCACCGCGCGCTACTCCACCGGCTACTGTTCAACCACCCCTCCACAGGCACCCCTCCACCGTCTACTGTTCATCCAGCCCTCCACGCCACGGGGTCCTGTTCAACCACCCCTCCACGGGCACCCCTCCACCGTCTACTGTTCATCCAGCCGTCCACCACACCACGGGGTCCTGTTCATCCAGAGGCAATGCCACCGCTCACTGTTCATCCAACCCCCCTATAACACTCACTGTTCATCCCAGAGGCAGCATCGATCGGCTTCAGTTAGCAGCAGTAGCG
>NC_041390.1:595029472-595067137 GCF_002162155.2 Triticum dicoccoides
TTCAACCACCCCTCCACGGGCACCCCTCCACCGTCTACTGTTCATCCAGCCCTCCACACCATGGGGTCCTGTTCAACCACCCCTCCACGGGCACCCCTCCACCGTCTACTGTTCATCCAGCCGTCCACCACACCACGGGGTCCTGTTCATCCAGAGGCAATGCCACCGCTCACTGTTCATCCAACCCCCCTATAACACTCACTGTTCATCCCAGAGGCAGCATCGATCGGCTTCAGTTAGCAGCAGTAGCGAAGGAATCACTCGATCGGGTTTAGTTAAAAGCCATCGATCGATCGCTTGGGTTCAGTAACGCGTAGCCTGCAGTGAAATCGCTCGGGTTCAGTTAGAGCTAACGCCTCGCACACACGCGCGTACATGTACGAGAGAAACGCGCATCGCTCGGCCCCCGACCTCCCACCGTAACCAGGAACTCCCCGAAATTTTCCTCCCCCTCACTTCTACCACAGTTTTTTCCGTCGGACGGCCCAAACAATGTCATGCAGCAGCGTATCCGGCCCTCCCAGGACGAAAAGCCCATTTTCTTTCATGACTTTTTTTCATAGAAGTAGGAGCCCACCACATCTATGATGATATCGGGTTTTGTCACAATTATCGTCATAGAAGTGTCATATGTATGACAGAAAAAAATTCGTTCGGCCCAAAATGTCACGGATGTGTCTTTTTTTTGTAGTGATATCCAGGCAATGATCATTATATAGGAATCACGTCCAAGATTAGTGATACGTCTCCGTCGTATCTACTTTTCCAAACACTTTTGGCCTTGTTTTGGACTCTAACTTGCATGATTTGAATGGAACTAACCCGGACTAACGCTATTTTCAGCAGAATTGCCATGGTGTTATTTATGTGCAGAAACAAAAGTTCCCGGAATGACCTGAAACTTCAAGGAGATTATTTCTGGAAATAATAAAAAAATACTGGCGAAAGAATCAAGGTCAGGGGGCCCACACCCTTGGCACGAGGGTGGGGGCACGCCTGCCCCCCTGGGCGCGCCCCCCTGCCTCGTGGCCCCCTAGATCTCCACCGACCTCAACTCCAACTCCATATATTTGTGTTCGGTGAGAAAAAATCAGAGAAAAAGATTCATCGCGTTTTGCGATACGAAGCCGCCACCAAGCCCTAAATTCTCTCGGGAGGGCTGATCTGGAGTCCGTTCGGGGCTCCGGAGAGGAGATCTGTCGCCATCACCATCATCAACCATCCTCCATCACCAATTTCATGATGCTCACCGCCGTGCGTGAGTAATTCCATCATAGGCTTGCTGGACGGTGATGGGTTGGATGAGATTTATCATGTAATCGAGTTAGTTTTGTTAGGGTTTGATCCCTAGTATCCACTATGTTCTGAGATTGATGTTGCTATGACTTTGCTATGCGTAATGCTTGTCACTAGGGCCTGAGTGCCATGATTTCAGATCTGAACCTATTATGTTTTCATGAATATATGTGAGTTCTTGATCCTATCTTGCAAGTCTATAGTCACCTAATATGTGTTATGATCCGGCAACCCCGAAGTGACAATAATCAGGACCACTCTCGGTGATGACCGTAGTTTAAGGAGTTCATGTATTCACTATGGGTTAATGATTTGGTCCGGTACTCTATTAAAAGGGGGCCTTAATATCCCTTAGTTTCCGCTAGGACCCCGCTGCCACGGGAGGGTAGGACAAAAGATGTCATGCAAGTTCTTTTCTATAAGCATGTATGACTATATTTAGAATACATGCCTACATTACATTGATGAATTGGAGCTAGTTCTGTGTCACCCTATGTTATGATTGTTACATGATGAAGCGCATCCGGTATAATTCTCCATCACCAATCCAATGCCTACGAGCTTTTCACATATTGTTCTTCGCTTATCTACTTTTTCGTTACTACTGTTACAATCACTACAAAATCCAAAAATATTACTTTTGCTATCGTTACCGTTACTTCCATATTACTTTGCTGCAGATACTAAGTTATCCAGGTGTGGTTGAATTGACAACTCAACTGCTAATTCTTGAGAATATTCTTTGGCTCCCCTTGTGTCGAATCAATAAATTTGGGTTGAATACTCTACCCTCCAAAACTGTTGCGATCCCCTATACTTGTGGGTTATCAGTAAGCTTCTTGGAAACCGGAGCTTCCCTCAAGAAGGCTCGTGGTTCCGAGAGGGAACGTGTCACCTCCGTGTGTGAAACGACATACGTACACTGCCTTCTCCCGCCTTAATTTTTTTACGTAGGAAGATTACACCAAATAGAAGTATCGTGCTAAATTTTGGAATTATTCCGGGTTCGTTTGGCCTTTTTATACATTAATTGAGTTTCTAGGCATTTAATGTGCATAATTCAAATTTTAACTACAAGCACATGCTCCAATGCACCAAAGTTGGTTGAAAAATCACATGTGTGTCCTTGGGGTGAATTTCTAGGTTCCATGCAAGAAATGGGAATGAAATTCAAACATCTGAGCGTCGTGCCTCGGCCGTAAAGATTGAGAAACGTGGTTTTTTAATTCCTGTAAATCCAAAACACGCCTGAAATTCATGAAACTTGGCACGGTGTCATGACATGGCACCAACATGATGCGGTATTTTTTTGGCAGAATTGGGACAAGCTTTGGTATAAGCTTCTTGCAAATCGGAGCTTCCCTCAAGAAGGCTCGTGGTTCTGAGAGGGAACGTGTCACCTCCGTGTGCGAAACGACATACGTACACTGTCTTCTCCCGCCTTAATTTTTTTACACACGCAGATTAGACCAAATATAAGTATCATGCTAAATTTTGCAATTATTCCAGGTTCGTTTGGCCTTTTTGTACATTAATTGAGTTTCTGGGCATTTAATGTGCATAATTCAAATTTGAACTACAAGCACATGCTCCAGTGAACAAAGTTGGTTAAAAATCACATCTGTGTCCTTGGGTGAATTTCTAGGTCCCATGCAAGAAATGGGAATGAAATTCAAACATCTGGGCGTCGTGGCTCGGCCGGAAAGATTTAGAAACTTGGTTTTCTAATTCCTTTAAATCCAAAACATGCTTGAAAATCATGAAACTTGGCATGGTGTCATGACATGGCACCAACATTATGTGGTAATTTTTCTGTCTGATTTGTGAAGGCGCACACATTAACAATTAACAAAGTCATTTTGGAACAAGTGTTGTCACGTTACAAATCGGAAACACAAGTATTATTGAAACCGCAGGCATTCTACTTACCAATTACGTGCCACCACGCGTCCCCTTTTTTATTGGCTAGGAGGTGTCGTGCGAGCTAGCTATTTGAGTACGGGAGGCGTGCGATCAGACCCCTGCGTGTGCTCATCGGGAGGAGAGCCCTTTGAACTCTACCCACCGCGCACCTCCCTCCCAATGTCTCCATTAATGGCGCCCGAGCCCCTGTTCTACGGCGTGGCTATATGTCTCACTGGACTAAGATTTAAGAGAGAAAAATGAAAGTTTTGCACGGATCATGATGTAAGACCCGACGAACCTATATAGCATTGACTGCAACTTATAGGAAGCATGATGAATATAAGGACGATGACTGTGGATAATAATTGTCTTACATATTTAGGAACATAATTAAAAAAGCCACATGCAACAACGCCTGAAGTACACAAGGGCAAAAGAAGAAGGAAGACAACGATCTGGCTCGCTGATCTCAACTTTCTTGATGCGTTGCTGCAGGCCGTGGGAACTAGTCTCCGCGGCGAGCGGTGATGAGCTCTTTCTTGTCCTCAAGATGCTGCTTGAGAGCATCCACGGATTCCTCCACCAGCCTTCTGCGCTTGATGTGCAGCATGACATTCTTGCCATATGTTTCTCAACGATGACGCCGGTCCTCTTCAACAAGGCAATGGTCTCCTCCTGCTGCTCCGCACTTCTGACGATCTTCGCCCTCAGCAGGACGCACTCGGCCAGGAGCTTCGCATTGCTCTCATTTAGCTGTCGGATGACGTCGGTAGCTTGTTCAAAAGAGGCTTTCATGTCGTCCTGCAACCTCGCCCAGCCGGAGATCTGATCCATCTGGCTATGGACGATCGCATGCATGCGCTTGTAAGAGTCCTCGCCTGCCCGCGAGACATTTTCCCAGGCTGCCGCAGCGCGGGAGGACATCTCTGTTGCAGTCGTGGCGTAGAGGGACATCTCTTCTGCTTCCGCAGCACGGCCGGAGATACGTCTCCAACTTATCTATAATTTTTTATGTATTCATGCCATTTTTATAATATGTTTACGTCATTTTGGTATTATTTGGTTAGAACTAACCCAGACTGACGTTGTTTTCAGCAGAACTACCATGGTGTTGTTTTTTGCGTAGAAAAAAAGTTCTCGGAATGCGCTCAAAATCAACGGAGATTTTTTCTAGAAAATATAAAAAATACTGGAACGAAGAGTTACCTGAGGGGAGGCCCGTGGGCCCCATGAGGGTGGAGGGTGCGCCCACCCCCCTAGGGCGCGCCCCTATGCTCGAGTAGCTCATGTATCAACTAGGGCTGTCTGTATCTTCCATGCAAGGCGGGTTATTCTCAAGAGGAGTGGACTCCGCTCCTCACTCACGAGAAAATGGCTGGTCACCGGGATGCCCAGTCCCATGCTTTATGCAAATCAAATCAAAATAATTGCAAACAAAACTCCCCCGGGGCTGTTGCTAGTTGGAGGCACTCGTTGTTTCGAGCAAGCCATGGATTGATGCTTGTTGGTGGAGGGGGAGTATAAAGTTTACCATTATGTTTCTGAACCGCCTATAATGTGTGTAGCATGGAAGATATCACCATCTCTTGGTTGTTATGTTGAAAATGAAAGTATGCCGCTCAAAATATTATTTATATCTACTTTAAAGCCGAGCTCTCGCACCTCTACAAATCCCTGCTTCTCTCTGCGAAGGGCCTATCTATTTACTTTTATGTTGAGTCATCACCCTCTTATTAAAAAGCACCAGCTGGGGAGCACGGCTGTCCTTTGCATCCTATACTATTAATTTATATTGGGTATGACTATGACTGGATCTATTTTACCATGAATTACAATGTTTAGTCAGTCCTTGACCTGTAAAGGTGCTCTGCATTTATGTTTTGCGGTCTCAGAAAGGGCTAGCGAGATACCATCTTGTTATACCATATTATGATTGTTTTGAGAAAGTTTTGTCATCCGAGATTTATTATTATTGCTCGCTAGTTGATTATGCCATTGATATGAGTAAACATGAGACCTAAGTGTTATTGCGAATATGGTTAGTTATAATCTTTGCTGAAAACTTGAATGATGGCTTTACATATTTACAACAACAAGAGCAAACAGAGTTTGTAAAAGTTTTTCTTTATCACTTTTAGTTTATCAACTGAATTGCTTGAGGACAAGCAAAGGTTTAAGCTTGGGGGAGTTGATACGTTTCTGTCGTATCTACTTTTCCAAACACTTTTGCCCTTGTTTTGGACTCTAACTTGCATGATTTGAATGGAACTAACCCGGACTGACGATGTTTTCAGCAAACTTTCCATGGTGTTATTTATGTGCAGAAACAAAAGTTCTCGGAATGACCTGAAACTCCACGGAACTTATTTTTGGAAAATATTAAAAATACTGGCGAAAGAATCAAGGCCAGGGGGCCCACACCCTGTCCACGAGGGTGGCGGGCGCGCCCCCTGCCTCAGGGGCCCCCTGTTGCTCCACCGACCTCAACTCCAACTCCATATATTCGTGTTCGGGGAGAAAAATCAAAGAGAAGGATTCGTCGCGTTTTACGATACGGAGCCACCGCCAAGCCCTAAAACCTCTTGGGAGGGCTGATCTCCGTTCGGGGCTCCGGAGAGGGGAATCCGTCTCCGTCATCATCATCAACCATCCTCCATCACCAATTTCATGATGCTCACTGCCGTTCGTGAGTAATTCCATCGTAGGCTCGCTGGACGGTGATGGGTTGGATGAGATATATCATGTAATCGAGTTAGTTTTGTTAGGGTTTGATCCCTAGTATCCACTATGTTATGAGATTGATGTTGCTATGACTTTGCTATGCTTAATGCTTATCACTAGGGCCCGAGTGCCATGATTTCAGATCTGAACCTATTATGTTTTCATGAATATATGTGAGTTCTTGATCCTATCTTGCAAGTCTATAGTCACCTACTCTGTGTTATGATCCGGCAACCCCGAAGTGACACTAATCGGGACCACTCCCGGTGATGACCGTAGTTTGAGGAGTTCATGTATTCACTATGTGTTAATGCTCTGGTCCGGTACACTATTAAAAGGAGGCATTAATATCCCTTAGTTTCCGCTAGGACCCCGCTGCCACGGGAGGGTAGGACAAAAGATGTCATGCAAGTTCTTTTCCATAAGCACGTATGACTATATTCGGAATACATGCCTACATTACATTGATGAATTGGAGCTAGTTTTGTGTCACCCTAGCTATGTTATGACTGTTACATGATGAACCACATCCGGCATAATTCTCCATCACCGATCCAATGCCTACGAGCTTTTCACATATTGTTCTCCGCTTATTTACTTTTCCGTTGCTACTGTTACAATCACTACAAAACCCCAAAATATTACTTTGCTACCGTTACCTTTATTTCCATACTACTTTGCTACTAAATACTTTGCTGCAGATACTAAGTTATCCAGGTGTGGTTGAATTGACAACTCAACTGCTAATACTTGAGAATATTCTTTGGCTCCCCTTGTGTCGAATCAATAAATTTGGGTTGAATACTCTACCCTCGAAAACTGTTGCGATCCCCTATACTTTTGGGTTATCAAAACTATTGTTTGGCGCCGTTGCCGGGGAACATAGCTCTATTCTTTGAGTCACTTGGGATTTATATCTGCTGGTCACTATGAAGAACTTGAAAGACGCGAAAACAAAAACTTATCGCTCAACTACGAGGGGAGGTAAGGAACTGCCATCTAGCTCTACACTTGATTCACCTTCTATTTTGAGTAAGCTTGCGACACCTAAACCTGCTTCTGCTATTCATTCTGATATGTCACATGTTATTGATGATGCCACTTCTGCTATGCATGATACTTATGATGAAACTACTTCTATGCTTGATACTACTGTGTCACTTGGTGAATTTCTTGATGAACAACTTGCTAGGGCTAGAGAGAATGAAATTATTGAAACTGATAATATTGATGAGAGTGATGATGAAGACTCTCCCAATAAATATGAATTGCCTGCTGTGCCTGAGGGCTATGTTATGGCTGAAGAAACTACTAGAGACTTTCTTGCTTGCAATGATAGAAGTGATTTAAAGAAATTATTAGCTAAGCTGAAACAAAAAACTCTGAACGCTAGAATGAAATATGATCCTGCTTATGCTACTTCACCTATCTTTGTTACTGATAAGGATTATGAATTCTCTATTGATCCTAATATAATTACTTTGGTTGAATCCGATCCTTTTTATGGCCATGAATCTGAAACTGTTGTGGCACATCTTACTAAATTAAATGATATAGCCACCCTCTTCACTAATGATGAGAGAACTTGCTACTTTTATATCCTTAAAATATTTCCGTTCTCATTAAAGGGTGATGCTAAGATATGGTTTAACTCTCTTGATACTGGTTGTGTGTGTAGTCCCCAGGATATGATTTACTACTTCTCTGCTAAATATTTCCCTGCTCATAAGAAACAAGCTGCTTTGAAGAAAATATATAATTTTGTGCAAATTGAAAAAGAGAGTCTCCCACAAGCTTGGGGGAGGCTTCTCCAATTACTTAATGCTTTGCCTAATCATCCTCTTAAGAAAAATGAATTACTTGATATCTTTTATAATGGACTAACTGATGCTTCCAGAGATTACCTGGATAGTTGCGCTGGTTCTGTTTTCAGGAAAAGAACACCGGATGAAGCTGAAATTTTATTGAATAATATGTTGACAAATGAAAATAATTGGACACTTCCTGAGCCAACTCCTGAACCTATTCCTAAACCAACCCCGAAGAAGATGGGTGTTCTATTTCACAGTCCTGAAGATATGCAAGAGGCAAAGAAATCTATGAAGGAAAAGGGTATTAAAGCTGAAGATGTTAAGAATTTACCTCCTATTGAAGAAATACATGGTCTTAATTTACTGCCTGTTTAAGAAATATATGATCTTAATCCATTACCTACTGAAGAAACTCATGGTCTTGATAACCCGACACAGGTAGTAAAGGTAAATTCTCTCTATAGATATGATAAAGCTGAAATCCCTCCTACTAAGTTTGCTAGCCAATGTTTGGATGAGTTTGATAACTTTATGGTTAAGCAAGAAGATTGCTTATTTTGGTAGACAATTAAAACAAAATGCTGGTATGATTGAACACTTGGGTGATTATATGTCTAGAGTTAAAGGTGAACTTAAACTCATTAGTAAATGCTTCTATGGTCACTAGTCAAGTAGAACAAGTACTTAAGGCTCAAAATGATTTGCTCAATGAATTAAATAGTAAGAATAATGACTATGTTGTTAGAGTGGCTACTAGAACTGGTAAAATGACTCAGGAACCTTTGTATCCTGAAGGCCATCCTAAGAGAATTGAGAAAGATTCTCAAAGAAATAATTTAGATGCACCTAGTCCTTCTAAAAAGAAGAAAAAGAAAAATGATAGGACTTTGCATGCTTCTAGTGAACCTATTGCTGAACCACCTGAGAATCCTAATGATATTTCTATTTCTGATGCTGAAACACAATCTGGTGATGAACATGAACATAGTGATAATGTTAATGATAATGTTCATGTTGATGCTCAACCTAGTAATGATAATGATGTAGAAACTGAACCTGCTGTTGATCTTGATAACCCACAATCAAAAAATCAATGTTATGATAAGAGAGACTTTGTTGCTAGGAAACACGGTAAAGAAAGAGAACCATGGGTTCAGAAACCCATGCCTTTTCCTCCCAAACCATCCAAGAAAAAGGATGATGAGGATTTTGAGCGCTTTGCTGAAATGATTAGACCTATCTTCTTGCGTATGCGATTAACTGATATGCTCAAAATGAATCCTTATGCTAAGTACATGAAAAAAATTTACAAATAAAAGAAAGATACCAGAAGCTGAAATTTCCACCATGCTTGCTAATTATACCTTTAAGGGTGCAATACCAAAGAAACTTGGAGATCCAGGAGTACCAACTATACCATCCTCCATTAAAAGAAACTATGTTAGAACTGCTTTATGTGATCTTGGAGCCGGTGTTAGTGTTATGCCTCTCTCTTTATATCGTAGACTTGATTTGAATAAGTTGACACCTACTAAAATATCTGTGCAAATGGCTGATAAATCAACTGCTATACCTATCGGTATTTGTGAGGATGTGCCTGTTGTGGTTGCAAACGTTACTATTTTAATGGACTTTGTTATTCTTGATATTCCCGAGGACGATTGTATGTATATTATTCTTGGAAGACCCTTTTTGAATACTGGAGGGGCTATTATTGACTACAACAAAGGCAATGTCACTTTGCACGTTAATGGTAATGAGCATACGGTACACTTTCTGAGGAAACAACCTCAAGTCCACAGTATCAACTATATTGGAAAAATTCCATCGATTATTTTTGGAGGTTTTGAATTTCCTCTTCCTACTGTCAAAAAGAGATATGATATTCTTATTATTGGGGATGTGCATATCCCCGTTGAGGTAACATAGTGTTATTCAAAAAATTTCTAGTTCCATGTTACTCAGAATGAGTTTGTTAACAAGACTTGATCAACCTTGTTAGTGGATTCCTTTTGATGAGCATGAGATGGATGTAGTTAGAAAGCACAACTGAGGGAGTCCTGGATTAGGGGGTGTCCGGGTAGCTGGACTATACCTTCAGCCGGACTCCTGGACTATGAAGATGCAAGATTGAAGACTTCGTCCCATGTCCGGATGGGACTTTGCTTGGCGTGGATGGCAAGCTTGGTGATGCGGATATTCAGATCTCCTATCATTGTAACCGACTTTGTGTAACCCTAACCCTCTCCGGTGTCTATATAAACCGGAGGGTTTTAGTCCGTAGGATGAACCTCAACATACAACAATCATACCATAGGCTAGCTTCTAGGGTTTAGCCTCCTTGATCTCGTGGTAGATCTACTCTTGTACTACCCATATCATCAATATTAATCAAGCAGGATGTAGGGTTTTACCTCCATCAAGATGGCCCGAACCTGGGTAAAACATTGTGTCCCTCGTCTCCTGTTACCATCCGCCTAGATGCACAGTTCGGGACCCCCTACCCGACATCTGCCGGTTTTGACACCGACATTGGTGCTTTCATTGAGAGCTCCTCTGTGTCGTCGCTTTTAGGCCTGATGGCTCCTTTGATCATCAACAACGATGCAGTCCAGGGTGAGACTTTTCTCCCTGGATAGATCTTCGTCTTCGGCGGCTTCGCACTGCGGGCCAATTCGCTTGGCCACCTGGAGCAGATCGAAAGCTACGCCCCTGTCCATCAGGTCAGGTTTGGAAGCTTAAACTACACGGCTGACATCCGCGGAGACTTGATCTTCGACGGATTCGAGTCACAAACGAGCACGCCGCACTGTCTCGATGAGCATGATCTAGCTCTGCCACCGAACAGTGCCCCGGAGGCTGCACACGCATCAGTTCCGACCCTTAATTCGGAACCGGTTGCACCGATCGAGGATGAGCGGTTGGACGCCGCCATGGGGGCTGTGATCCCAAAGGCGATCGAGCCGAACACCAGCCCCGCACTCTGCAAGGCCCATGACTCCGAGTGGCCGGACTCCTCTTCGGACTCCGAGCCCTCCGCGCGCCTGCCGATTGAATCCGATTGGGCGCCGATTATGGAGTTCACCACCGCGGACATCTTTTAGCACTCGCCCTTCGGCGACATCCTGAAGTCACTAAAGTCCCTCTCTTTATCAGGAGAGCCCTGGCTGGACTACGGTCAGCAAGGTTGGGATACAGACGATGAAGAAAATCAATGCCCACCCACCACCCACTTCGTAGCCACTATCGACGACTTAATCGACATGCTCGACTTCGACTCCGAAGACATCGACGGTATGGACGACTATGCAGGAGACAACCAAGAACCAGCACCTGTAGGGCACTGGAAAGCCACCTCGTCGTACGACATTTATATGGTGGACACTCCAAAAGATGGAGATGGCGATGGAACAGCGGGGGATGACACCTCCAAGAAACAGCCCAAGCGCCGGCGTCAGCGGCGCCGCTCTAAATCCCGCCAAAGCAAAAATGGTGATTCCGGCACGGGAGATAATAATACTCCCGATAGCACCGAAGAACACGCCCTCCAGCAAGATTCAACACGGGAGGATGGAGAAGCCAGCCCTAACGAGAGAGCGGCAGATAGAGAGGTTGAGGATGATAATTATATGCCTCCCTCCGAAGACGAGGCAAGCCTAGGCGACGACGAATTCGTCGTGCCAGAGGATCCCGCCGAACAAGAGCGTTTTAAATGCAGGCTTATAGCCACGGCAATCAGCCTCAAGAAAAAGCAACAACAACTTAGAGCTGATCAAGACTTGCTAGCTCACAGATGGACTGAAGTCCTTGCGGCCGAAGAGTATGAACTCGAACGCCCCTCCAAGAGTCACCCAAAGTGCAGGCTGCTACCCCGATTAGAGGAGGAAGCACCTACATCACCAGCGCATGACATGGCCGATCGGCCACCTCGTGGCCGTGACAGAGAGGCCTCTCGGCCCTCCACTCAAGCCATGCCCCGACGCCGCCTAAAGCATACTAAGGCACGGGAAAATGTGCCAGACCTGCGAGACATACTGGAGGACAAGTCAAGGCAAACAAGATCGATCTACGGATCACGCGGGCGCCCCACGGCACGTGATGGTGATCGTCACTCCGGATACAATAAATCCGGCCGGGCCGAACACAACAGACGAAGCTCCTTTCAGCTGCGTCGTGATATAGCCCAATATAGAGGCGCCGCACACCCACTATGCTTCACAGATGAAGTAATGGATCATAAAATTCCTGAGGGTTTCAAACCCGTAAACATCGAATCATATGATGGCACAACAGATGATGCGGTATGGATCGAAGAGTATCTCCTTCATATCCACATGGCCTGCGGCGATGATCTACACGCCATCAAATACCTCCCGCTCAAACATAAAGGACCAGCCCGGCATTGGCTTAACAGCTTGCCAGCAGATTCAATTGGTTCTTGGGAGGACTTGGAAGCCACATTCCTCGACAATTTCCAGGGTACCTATGTGCGACCACCGGACGCCGATGACCTAAGCCACATAATTCAGCAGCCAGAGGAATCGGCCAGGCAATTCTTGACACGGTTCCTAACAAAGAAAAACCAAATAGTCGACTGTCCGGAGGCAGAGGCCCTAGCAGCCTTCAAGCATAACATCCGCAACGAGTGGCTTGCCCGGCACCTTGGACAGGAAAAGCCGAAATCTATGGCAGCTCTCACGACACTCATGACCCGCTTTTGCGCGGGAGAAGACAGCTGGCTAGCTCGCAGCAACAACTTAACCAAGAACCTCGGTAATTCAGATACCAAAGACAAAAGTGGCAAGTCGCGTCGGAACAAGCAAAAACGCCGCATTAGCAGCGGCAGCAACGAGGATACGGCAGTCAATGATGGATTCCGAGGCTACAAATCCGGTCAACTGAAAAAGCCATTCAAAAGAAATACTCAGGGCCCGTCCAGTTTGGACCGAATACTCGACCGCTTGTGCCAGATACATGGCACCCCTGAAAAGCCAGCCAATCACACCAACAGGGATTGTTGGGTGTTCAAGCAGGCATGCAAGTTAAATGCCGAAAATAGAGACAAGGGGTTGCGTAGCGACGACGAGGAGGAGCCCAGGCCGCCGAACAGTAGTGGACAGAAGGGTTTTCCCCCACAAGTGCGGACGGTGAACATGATATACGCAACCCACATCCCCAAAAGGGAGCGAAAGCGTGCATTACAGGACGTATACGCGCTAGAGGCAGTCGCCCCAAAGTTCAACCCATGGTCCTCCTACCTGATCACTTTTGATCGAAGGGACCACCCCACTAGCATCCGTCATGGCGGGTACGTCGCATTGGTTCTAGACCCAATTGTTGACGGATTTCATCTCACAAGAGTTCTTATGGACGACGGCAGCAGCCTGAACCTGCTTTACCAGGATACAGTGCAGAAAATGGGCATAGATCCCTCAAGGATTAAGCCCAACAAAACGACCTTTAAAGGCGTCATACCAGGTGTAGAGGCCAACTGTACAGGCTCAGTCACACTTGAAGTGGTCTTCGGATCTCCGGATAATTTCCGAAGCGAGGAGTTAATCTTCGACATAGCCCCGTTCCGCAGTGGCTATCATGCACTGCTCGGGCGAACCGCATTTGCAAAGTTCAATGCGGTACTGCACTACACATATCTCAAGCTCAAGATGCCAGGCCCTCGAGGAGTAATCACGGTCAATGGAAACACCGAACGCTCCCTCCGAACGGAGGAGCACACGGCAGCGCTAGCAGCAGAAATACAAAGCAGCCTCTCCAGGCAATTCTCCAGTTCGGCCCTTAAAAGGCCGGACACTGTCAAGCGCGCCCGGAGTAACCTACAACAAGACCGCCTGGCACGTTCCGAGCTGGCGTAGCAATGCTGCCCCAACCCTAGCCCTCGCGATATAGCAAAACCGGTGCTTCGCGTACATAACTACGCTCTTGAAATACCATGGGCATAGGGGGAGGGGCACTATCACGGCATGCCCAAAACACGTCTTAAACCATACAAGGTGCTGCCGAATTCTTTTTTTACTTTTCTCTTACTTTCAGGACTCCATACTTCGGACGACCTGTTTGGCAATCCAACTGCCGCACAAATGATGCAAGATCCAGGATAGCAGACAAGCCATGCCGCATTATGGAACTCCCAAGTGGTCTCTATTACGAGCAGTATACCTGTTTTGCATACAATTCCGCGGCCTTCCCCTCGATAGGACATGTTAAATAGTCCAAATTTTTGCTTATCACACTATTTGTATCGTTCTGCTTTGATAGCAGCCTTTCTATAAACAATGCATAGCTTCTGTCTATTTTTTGCATTACCCTCTTTATATATATATGTTTATTAATGACAAGTTGCACCCGTACACTGTGGTACGGCAAATATGCCAAGGGCTTCAGTACCCCTCAATATGGTGTAAGAAGTCCGAACACTTTCACAAGTGCGGCACCCCGAACTTATAGCACTATATGCATCGGCTCCGAATCATGATTTGGGTCAATAGTTGGGTTTGCCTGGCTCCTATGTTTTGGTGCCTTACGTTCCGGTATATCGGCTAAGGTAGCACTAGGAGAACTACTGCGATTGTGCCCCAGTTGAGCTGGCCTGAGCACCTCAGTAGAGAAAGCTAAAACTGACTGTCATGATGAGGCGAGAGACCGGTCGCTGTTCGAGAGGTTTTTTGAGTCCTTAAAGACTTATGCCGCTTTGAGCGAGGAACCGGCTTTGTCCGGCCAAGGCATGGATAGTGCCCGGAACTCGGTCTTCCGAATACTAGGGGCTTCGCCGAAATTTAAAATTATAGAGTTCTATGGCTAAGTGAGAGTGTTCAAGCATTATAGTCTGATTGCCTTGTTCGTTGTGCTGAGTGCCTCCCTCGAAGGAGCCAATCATGGGAAAAAGAGCGCTCAGGTTTATCCCGAACACCCTAGCACTAGTGGCATGGGGGCAGAAGCCGACGACTGGCCATCTCTCAATTTTTGATAAACGGCCGCACAGAAAGTAATATTTTAAATTCAAAAAGCATTGCTTAGCGCATATGAACAATTTTTCAGCGAACAGGACAATACGATCGAGTTCATTCAAAAATTACATCCTTGGTACATTCATCCGCCATAAGGTGGGCACCCTTCAAAACATCCTTATAATAGTTCTCGGGCTTGCGATGCTCCTTCCCCGGCGGCGGCCCGTCCCTCACAAGCTTCTCACCGTCCAACTTACCCCAGTGCACCTTTGCACGGGCAAGGGCCCTACGGGCACCTTCGATGCAGGCGGAGCACATGATGACCTCGAGCCTTGGACACGCCTCCACCAGCCGCCGCACCAGTCCGAAGTAGCTCCCAGGCAGGGCCTCTCTAGGCCACGGCCGAACTATGAAGCCCTTCATGGCCTGTTCAGCCGCCTTGTGGAGCTCGACCAGCTGCTTCAGCTGGTCAATCAAGGGCACAGGGTGTCCGGCCTCAGCGTACTGAGGCCAGAACACCTTCTCCGTCGAGCTTCCTTCCTCGGCTCGGTAGAATGCGGCGGCATCAGATACGCTACGGGGAAGATCTGCGAATGCTCCTGGAGAGCTCAGGATTCGGGTAAGTAACAAGTAGTTTACTTTTATATGTCTGCTTTGCATAAAGAATGCCTTACCCGCCGCTATCTTTTTCACCGCATCCAACTCCTGGAGGGCCTTCTGGGATTCGACCTTGGCAGACTTGGCAGTTTCAAGGGCCGCCGCGAGCTCGGACGCTCGCGTCTTTGAGTCAAGCTCCAAACTCTCATGTTTTTTCATGAGAGCCTGAAGCTCTTGCTGCACCTCGCCAACCTGCGCCTCAAATTTCTGTCGCTCGGTGCGCTCCGCGGCCGCTCTCTTTTCAGCCTCAGATAGCGCCTGGTTGAGGGTCGCCACCTTAGTTGTGGCCCCTACAATAAGCAGTATAATCCTGTCATTTTTTGCAATTGCATCTTTTTATATATTTTTCTATAAGGTATCTCTTACCTTCCTTCTCCTCGAGCTGTCGCTTGGCAAGGCCGAGCTCTTGCTCGGTCCGCTCGAGGCCTTGCTTCAGGGCACCCACCTCCGCAGTCAGTGCGGCGGTAGCTAGCAACGAAGCCTGCATATGCATATTGACTCTTTTTTGTTAGACTCCTGCGAAATTTATTAGATCCTCTATTCGGCTTTTCTTTACGAATGCCAAACAGAGCATCAGGGGCTACTGTCTATGCGGTAATATTTTTACATATTTTTTACTCACCTCGAAGCCTGTTAGAAGGCTGTCACAAGCTTCAGACAGTCCGCTCTTGGTGGACTGAACCTTCTGGATCACTGTACTCATAATAGTATGGTGCTCCTCGTCGATGGAGGCGCCCTTAAGCACCTCCAGCAGATTGTCCGGCGCCTCCGGTTGGACGGAGGCCGCCGGCTTAGTAGGCTTGCTCCTCTTAGAAGGAGGTCGCCTTCCGTAGTCCGGAACCGTTGAGGATTCCGGTGCGGTATCCGGCACAAAGCCGGACTTGGAGCCCTGGGGGTCTTGTCCCCTTTACTCCCGGAGTCTGGGATGTCGCCTCGCGGCTCCTCCAGGACCACCTCCTCTTGGCGCAGAACTTGTTGCGAAGCCACTTCGGCGTCGTCCGCAGCACAGGGGGAGGCAGATAGCGGAACTGAATTCACGTCCGATGAATCCAGGGAGCCGCTCGACGACTCGTCGAGCCCGTCCTTGGGCGGGCTGCATGATTATATTTGACGTTAGGGAAAGCTGTGCAACAAAGGAATATCATGAGTTACTCTGGTATCCGAATACTTACGATTTCGCCAGGCGCTTGGCCCTGTCCGGCCACTCGTCTTCGTCCTCGTCGGCGTCGATGGAGTAGTCCGGTGGAGGGGTCTTTCTCTCCTTGGACCCTTCAGCCTCCCCTGCTGGGGCGGCCTTCCTCTTCTTTCCTCCCCCCGCTTGAGGTGGAGAGGTTTCTTCTTCCTCCTCCTCGTTTTCACGGGAGGAGTGCGTCTCGGATTCATCGGACGACGAGTCCGACACCACCATATGCCGGGAACTCTTTCGAGTCCCCGTGGCCTTCTTCTTGGCCTTCTTCTACGGCACCACATAAGGTGCCGGAGCCAGCAGCTTCGCTAAGCGAGCAGGGGCTGGGTCTTCGGGCAAGGGAGCCGGACAGTTAATCGGTCCAGACTTCACCTACCAGGCCTATCAAAGGTGAGGGAGTTTAGATCCCGCATAGAGTCAAACTATGAAAAAATCTTAACATCCTGTAAAAGGTGAAAATAGCTTACCTCGCTAGCGTGACGCTGCGAGCTGAATCCGCGGTCTTCGGAGGCGGATGCGGGAGCCTCGGCACCTTTGGTTAGCACCTTCCAGACATCTTCGTACGTCGTGTCGAAAAACCTGCTAAGGGTTGGGTGCTGCGCCGGGTCGAACTCCCACAGATTAAAGTCCCGTTGTTGACACGGGAGAATCGGGCGGACAAGCATAACCTGGACTACATTGACAAGCTTGAGCTGCTTGTTCACAAGGGACTGGATGCATGTCTGCAGTCCAGTCACCTCTCCTTCGTCGCCCCACGACAGGCCCGTCTCCTTCCAGGACGTGAGCCGCGTAGGGGGTCCGGATCAGAACTCAGGGGCTGCGATCCACTTCGGATCGCGTGGCCCAATGATGTAAAACCACCCTGACTGCCACCCCTTCAGGGTCTCCACAAAAGAGCCCTTGAGCCATAGGATGTTGGCTATCTTGCCCGCCATGGCACCTCCGCACTCCGCCTGGTTGCCATGCACAACCTTCGGCTTGACATTAAAAGTCTTGAGCCAAATACCGAAATGGGGGCGGATGCAGAGGAAAGCCTCGCACACGATGATAAACGCCAAGATGTTGAGGATGAAGTTCGGGGCCAGATCGTGGAAATCCAGGCCATAGTAGAACATGAGACCCCAGACGAATGGGTGGAGTGGAAAGCCCAGTCCGTGGAGGAAATGGGGAAGGAATACAACCCTCTCATGGGGCCTTGGGGTGGGAAGGAGTTGCCCCTTTTCAGGAAGCCGGTGCGCGATGTCTTTGGACAAGTATCCGGCCTTCCTCAGTTTTTTGACATGGCCCTCCGTGACGGAGGAGACCATCCACTTGCCTCCCGCTCCGGACATGGCTGGAGAAGGTTGAGGTGGGAAGTGCGGGCTTGGGCGCTGGAGCTCGGGTGCGCAGAAGATGGATAGGCAAAGGAGGAAGAAGGCGTAGGTAAAAAGGTGGATCCTTATCCCCTTATATGGGCGGATGCGGCTATGCGTCCCCACCAGCCTAGTAAAACTCGCTTGTCTCCTAAGTGCCGTCATAAATGGCGCGATTGGGTTACCCACGTCCGTATTGATGAGAATCCCGTAAATAAGGGGCACAATCTCTGCTTTGACAAGACGTGCCAAGGAAACCGCCTCGCATAATGCGCTGAGGTGGGGGAGTAAAAACGATTCAAATAAAGGCTTGGCCGTAGTGTGATGTCACGCTGCAGAATACGTCAGCAGATTAGATTTGTGTAAATGTTATTCTCTCTATGGCAATATGTGGAAACTTATTTTACAGAGCCGGACACTACCCTTAGTGTTTACAAACTTTTATGAAGAACTTGGAGGAGGAACCCGCCTTGCAATGTCGAAGACAATCTGCGCGCCGGACTCGTCGTCATTGAAGCCTGGTTCAGGGGCTATTGAGGGAGTCCTAGATTAGGGGGTGTCCAGGTAGCCGGACTATACCTTCAGCCGGACTCCTGGACTATGAAGGTACAAGATTGAAGACTTCGTCCCGTGTACGGATGGGACTTTCCTTGGAGCAACCCCTCCCCTAGTGGAGCAACCCCTCCCGGCTTGGGGGGCATGTTTCCTAGGGGTGGGGGCGCCCAAACCCATCTAGGGTTCCCCTGTGGCCGCCGCCCCTCCCCTAAGGAAACCCTAGGGTGCCTCCTCCTTCCCCCTTCCCCCTATATATATTGAGGGAGAGAGAGGGTAGCCGCAACCCCTTCCCTTGGCGCAGTCCCTCCCTCCTCCAACACCTCCTCCTCCTCCGTAGTGCTTGGCGAAGCCCTGCCGGAGAACCGCAAGCTCCACCACCACGCCGTCGTGCTGCCGGAGCTCTCCCTCAACTTCTCCTCTCCCCTTGCTAGATCAAGAAGGAGGAGACGTCCCCAGGCTATACGTGTGTTGAACGCGGAGGTGCCGTCCGTTCGACGCTAGATCGGATCTTCAGTGATTTGAATCTCCGCGAGTACGACTGCGTCAACCGCGTTCTTTTAATGCTTCCGCTTAGCAATCTTCAAGGGTATGAAGATGCACTCCCAATCTCTGGTTGCTAGTATCTGCTAGATTGATCTTGGTGACACATAGGAAAATTTTGAATTATTACTACGTTCCCTAACAGTGGTATCAGAGCTAGGTCTGCATACATTCTATGCACGAGTAGAACACAAAGTAGTTGTGGGTGATGATTTGTTCAATTTGCTTACCATTACTAGTCTTATCTTGATTCGGTGGCATTGTGGGATGAAGCAGCCCGGACCGACCTTACACGTACTCTTACGTGAGACAAGTTCCACCGACTGACATGCACTCGATGCATAAGGTGGCTAGCAGGTGTCTATCTCTCCCACTTTAGTCGGATCGGATTCGATGAAGAGGGTCCTTATGAAGGGTAAATAGTAATTGGCATATCACCGTTGTGGCTTTTGCGTAGGTAAGAAACGTTCTTGCTAGAAACCCATAGCAGCCACGTAAAACATGCAATAACAATTAGTGGACGTCGAACTTGTTTTTGCAGGGTATGCTATGTGATGTGATATGGCCAAAAGGATGTGATGAATTATATATATGTGATGTATGAGATTGATCATGTTCTTGTAATAGGAATCATGACTTGCGTGTCGATGAGTATGACAACTGGCAGGAGCCATAGAAGTTGTCTTATTTTATTGTATGACCTGCGTGTCAATGAAAAATGCCATGTAATTGCTTTACTTTATTGCTAACCGTTAGCCATAGTAGTAGAAGTAATAGTTGGCAATACAACTTCATGAAGACACGATGATGGAGATCATGGTGTCAAGGCAGTGGCGAAGGTGATCATGCCGCGCCTCAAAGATGGAGATCAAAGGCGCAAGATGATATTGGCCATAACATGCACTTTATGATTTGCATGTGATGTTTTTCAGGGTTGCATCTTATTTTCTTAGAACGACGGTAGCATAAAATAATATAATCATCCCTCACTAAAAATTTCAAGAAATGTGTTCCCCCTAACTATGCACCGTTGTGAAGGTTCGCTGTTTCGAAGCACCACGTGATGATCGGGTGTGATAGATTGTAACGTTCGCATGCACATGCGAAACACTTAGGTTGACTTGACGAGCGTAGCATGTACAGACATGGCCTCGGAACACAAGAAACCAAAAGGTCGAACATGAGTCATATAGTAGATATGATCAACATGGAGATGTTCACCGTTGATGACTAGTCCGTCTCACGTGATGATTGAACATAGCCTAGTCGATTCAGATCATGTATCACTTAGATGACTAGAGGGATGTCTATATTAGTGGGAGTTCATTCAATAATTTGATTAGATGAACCTAGTCTAAATTGTCTTTGCAAATTATGTTGTGGATTAATAGCTCGCGCTTTAGCTCCTTGTTTTAATACGTTCCTAGAGAAAGACTAAGTTGAAAGATATTGTAAGCAATTGTGCGGACTGGGGCCGTTGTCTGAGGATTGTCCTCACTTCTACACAGAAGGCTTTTGCCCTTGATGCACCGCTCGGTGTGCCAACCCCTCTGCCGTCGTCTGTGGATATTGTGAACATCTGGCAGACACGTTCTGATGACTACCTGATAGTTTAGTGTGCCATGCTTTACGGCTTAGAGTCAGGGCAATGGAAGATGATCCCTGACCTGTTCATCGTGCTTAAGGCCATAAAGGTAGAAATCAAGAAGGAGCATCAAGTGTTGATGGTTAACAAGACCACTGGTTTGAAAGAAGGGCAAGGTCAAGAAGGGAAACTTCATGAATGGCAACCTAGTTGCCGCTCCAGTGAAGAAACCCAAGAACCCAAACCCAAGACGAAGTGCTTCTATTAGGGGAACGGTCACTGGTAGCGGAACTGCCTCAATTACTTGGTAGATAAGAAGGATGGCAACTCCAACAAAAGTATATTTGATATATGTGTTATTGATGTGTACCTTACTAGTACTCCTAGTAGCAAATGGGTATTAGATACCGGTTCAGTTGCTAATATTGGTAACTCAAAACAAAAGCTACGGAATAAAAGGAGACTAGCTAAGGGCGAGGTGACGATATGTGTTGGAAGCATTTCCAAGGATGATATGATCACCATCACACGCTCCCTCTACCTTCGGGATTAGTGTTGAACCCAGATAAATGTTGTTTGCATTGGTGTATGCATTGGGCATGAACATGATTAGATCATGTTTATTGCAATACGGTTATTCAAGTCAGAGAATAATGGTTATTATGTTTACATGAATAATACCTTCTATGGTCATGCACCCAATGTGAATGGTTTATTGAATCTCGGTCGTAGTGATACACATGTTCATAACATTGATGACAAAAGATGTAGAGTTGATATTGATAGTACCACTTTCTTGTGGCACTGCCGCTTAGGTCATATTGGTGTAAAGCGCATGAAGAACCTCCATGCTAATGGAATTTTGGAGTCACTGGATTTTGAATCACCTGACACATGCAAACCATGCCTCATAGGCAAGATGACTAAAACCCCGTTTTCTGGTACAATGGAACAGGCAAGTGACTTGTTGGAAATCACACATGCTGATGTGTGTGGTCCGATGAGTGTTGACGCACGTAGTGGATATTGTTATTTTCTCACCTTCACCAATGAATTGAGTAGATATGGGTATATTTACTTAATGAAGCATAAGTCTGAAACGTTTGAAAAGTTCAAGCAACTTCAGAGTGAAGTTGAGAATCATCATAACAAGAAGATCACGTTCCTACGATCTGATCAAGGAGAGAGTATCTGAGTTATGAGTTTGGCAATCACTAAAGAAAAGGTGGAATCGTTTCACAGTTGACGCCACCTGGAACACCATGGTGTGTCCGAACGTCGTAATCGCACCCTATTGGATATGGTGCGATCCATGATGTCTCTTACCGATCTACCACTATCATTTTGGGGTTATGCATTAGAGACAATTACATTCACTTTAAAAAGGGCACCATCAAAGTCCATGGAGATGACACCGTATGAACTATGGTTTGGCAAGAAACCTAAGTTGTTGTTTCTTAAGGTTTGGGGCTACGATGCTTATGTCGATAGGCTTCGGCCAGAAAAGCTCGAAACCAAAGCGGAAAATTATGTTTTCGTAGAATACCCAAGCAAGATGATTGGGTATACCTTCTATCTTAGATATGAGGGCAAAGTGTTTGTCGCTAGGAACAGGTCCTTTCTCGAGAAAGAGCTTCTCTCGAAAGAATTGAGTGGGAGGAAGATAAAACTTGATGAGGTTGTTGAACCTTCACTTCAATCAGTGAGTAGCACAGCGCAGAAAGATGTTTCTGTGGCACTTGCATCAGTTGAAGAGAAAGCTAATGATGATGATCGTGGAGTTCCAGATCGAGTTACTATCGAACCATGTAGGTCGACAAGGGTGTGTACAACTTCTGAGTGGTAACCCTGTCTTAAAGGTCATGTTGTTGGACAACGATGAACCTATGAGCTATGGAGAAGCGATCGTGGGCCCGGATTCCAAAAAATGGCTAGGAGCCATGAAATCCGAGATAGGATCCATGTATGAGAACAAAGTATGGACTTTGGTGGACTTGCCCGATGATCGGCAAGCCATTGAGAATAAATGGATCTTTAAGAAGAAGACAGACGCTGATGGTAATGTCAGCATGCATGAAGCTCGACTTGACTCAAAGAAGTTTCCGACAAGTTCAAGGAGTAGACTATGATGAGACTTTCTCAATCATAGTGATGCTAAAGTCTGTTAGAATTTTGTTAGTAGTTGCTGCATTTTCATTTACGAAATCTGGCAGATGGATGTCAAAACAAAGTTTCCTTGACGGTTTCCGTCAGGAAAGGCTGTATGTGATATAACCAGAAGGTTTTGTCGATCCTAAGGATGCTAAAAGATATGCAAACTCCAGTGATCCTTCTATGGACTGGAGCAAGCATCTCGGAGTTGGAACATACGCTTTGATGAGGTGATCAAAGCTTTTGGTTTATACAAAGTTTGCAAGAAACTTGTATTTGCAAGAAAGTGAGTGGGAGCACTACAACATTTCTGATAAGTATATGTGGATGACATATTGTTGGTCAGAAATGATGTAGAATTTTTGGAAAGCATAAAGGGTTGTTTGAATGGAGTTTTTTTCAAAGGAATACCTGGGTAAAACTGCTTACATATTAGGCATCAAGATCTATAATGATAGATCAAGACGCCTAATAAGACTTTCACAGAGCGCATACCTTGACATGATTTTGAAGGAGTTCAAAATGTATCAGTCAAAGAAGGAGTTCTTCCCTGAGTTGTAAGGTGTGAAGTTGAGTAAGACTCAAAGCTCGACCACGGCAAAAGAAAGAGAAAGGACAAAGGTCATCCCCTATGCCTTAGCCATAGGCTCTATACGATATGCCATGCTGTGTACCACACCTGATATGTGCGTTGCCACGTGTCTGGCAAGGGGGTATGAGAGTGATCCAAGAATGGATCATCAGACGGCGGTCAAAATTGTCCTTAGAGGAATAAGGAAATTTTCTCGGTTATGGAGGTGACAAAGAGTTCGGCGTAAAGGGTTACGTCAATGCAAGCTTTAACACCTATCTGGATGACTCTGAGTAGCAAACTGGATACATATAGTGGAGAAACCATTTGGAATAGCTCCAAGTGAAGCATGGAAGCAGCATCTACAATGTGACATAGAGATTTGCAAAGTACATACGGATCTGAATGTTGCAGACCCGTTGACTAAAACCTCTCTCACAAGAATAACATGATCAAACCCTAGAATTGACTGAAAGTGTGTTAAGTCGACTAGAGGGGGTGAATAGGCGATTTTTATGAATTCTTCACTGAGGAATTTCAGGTTGAGGAAATTCCTAAGAGAAGAACTACTTGCAGCGGAGTAAGTACTCAGATGCAGACATAACAGAACATAAGCATGGTCACCATGGTGAAATTAAAACAAGCACAGAGTATAGAAAGCGTAAACACAGCATACACAGGATGAAGGCAAACAGACTGAAGAAATTGTACTGAGGAAATTGAGGAAGTCTTCAGTCAAAGTCTTCAAACAGATATGAACAAGCACACACCACAGTAATGAGGAAATGAAAGAGTTGAGGAAATAGAACCAGTAGGCTTGGTGAAGACAATGATTTGGTAGACCAGTTCCAACTGCTGTGATAGTTGTATGTCTGTTTGGAGCTGCTAGGTATTTAAACCTGAGGACACACAGTCCCGAACACACAGTCATCACTGTATTCTCCTTCAGGTAAGGTCACACAGACCTCGCCCAATCACTCGTGGTAAGTCTTCAAGTGACTTCCAAACCTTCACAAACTCGGTCACTCGGCGATCCACAATTTCCTCTTGGATGCTCTAGATCAGGACGCCTAACCGTCTGGAAGATGCACACTCTTCAAAGGTAACAAGCATCGGATCCACGCAGGATCAATCTCTTCAGTGATGCTCAATCACTTTTGGTTTGTAGGTGTTTGGGTTTGGGTTTTCCTCACTTGATGATTTTCGCTCAAAGTCCTCGGAGGATGGGATGCTCTCAAATGACAAGTGTCAATTTCTCTCGGAGCAGCCAACCAGCTAGTGGTCATAGGGGGCAGCTATTTATAGCCTAGGGAGCAACCCGACATGATAAGACATAAATGCCCTTCAATGATATGACTGTTAGGTGGGTAGATATTTTGGGAAAGCTGGCGCGTAGCACAACAACGGTCGGATATTTGATCTATCAAATTCCTCGGGGCTATCTTGTTCCTCACTTGTAGGAAATCCGCACTAGCGAATTCCTAACTCTTCAGTAAGAACAAATTCCTCAGAGACCAGAAGAACGTCGTCTCTGTCACTAAAGAAATTGACAGAACTGTATGAGATTTCCAATGGCTTCACTCGAAGGGATTGGTAGGTGTAGGATTTTGATTTGAGAATCACTTGGAAATTTTTCCTTAGTATTTCCTCGACCCCATTTAATAGTACGGTGTTTCCTATGACTCAAGAAAGAGAAAATGAAACTGCGAAAACAAAAGTCTTCACGCTTCATGTTCCTCGTATGGATACCAAGTCTTCATGGTCACACCAATTTCTTCACTTTCAAAGTCTTTAGAAAGTCTTCATAAATCCAAAGTCTTCAGTCGAAGAACTTCATTTTTATGGGTCGACTTTCTCTGTAAATATCAGACTCCTCATAGACTTATAGACCTGTGTACACTCACAAACGCATTAGTCCCTTAACCTATAAGTCTTCAATACACAAAAATCACTAAGAGGCACATGCACTTACAATCTCCCCCTTTTTGGTGATTGATGACAATATAGGTTAAGTTTTCAACGGGGATAAAAAATATGAAGTGTAAGTACTTATATTGAGGAATTTGATTACAAGATATAGAATAACTCCCCCTGAAGATGTGCATAGTGAGGAATTTTCTTTTGAAGCAGTGCACACTTGAAGAGTAGAATCATGGAGATATCCCCCTATATCTTGTAATTCATGCATGCATTTAACATATGATATGAAGAATTTGAAATGCATGATGAAATATGGTGACTGACGTAATTCAGCATGCATGCATTGACATATATGAGGAATAAGCATGTAGAAGAACACAACAAAAGTATCAGACCACCATCGGGTTTAAGTTTACAACTCGACCCAGCAAAGTCTTCAAAACAATGAGAGTTGTAACTTAGCAAAAAAACGCCCATATATAGACTCGCTTTAAGACTAACTCAAATTTCTCCCCCTTTGCCATCGAATGACCAAAAGGGACGAAAAAAATTAGGAATAACGCCCCTGAAGAATTATCAGGTTGATGGAGGAGCGCCAGCGTTGTTGGGTTCGGTTGTTGTAGTAGGGCCTGCCGCAGTGTCGTCCAAATCTTCATACTCATCCATGTCGCGCGATGAAGAATATGAGCTAGCCACCAAGGAGGGAACTTTGACCTTTTTGTATTTCTTTGCTGGTGGCTGAGACCAGTCAAAGTCCTGCTTGATACCCATTTGCTTCAGATCTTCTTCATCATAGAGATGAGACAGAACAACCCAGGTGCGACCGAAGACTTCATGGAGGTAGTAGTGGTTTTTCTTCACTGCATTATGTGTAGCAGTCATGTTGTGAAGAATAGAACCAAACTTACGCTTAACCCATTTATGGTTGCGATCAACCTTCTGGTGAAGACTGAGGAGAAGCTCATGATCAGTCATCACCCTTGGAGCTGTGCCTTGAGGATTTTGCTTTGAAGCATTGGCGACAGAGTCATGAGTGGTAGATTCATCATTGGTGGAATAAGATGCAGCTTTGCAAAACTGACCATCCAATGGACGAATGCCTTCATCAATAACAGCAGTGGCCTTGCCATTTTCATCAGCTAAGGAAAATGTCCGTTTGAGGAGTTCAATGGGGGCCAAGTAGCTGAGATGATTTTGAAAGTCAGCCTTGTAGTTGAGTGAAGACCTTGTTTTGAGGAATCTTATAATCCAAGGAGCGTAAGGCTTTAACTCAAATGGAGATAATGCAACATTTGCCAGAGTCGTCATGAAGAAATCATGGTAGTTGACAGGAATGCCATGCATGATATTGAATAGCAGATTCTTCAAGATGCCAATGACTTCTTCATCATTTGAGTCATGGCCTTTGATTGGACTCAATGTCTTCGACAGAATGCGATAGACAGTTCAAGAAACATACAACAATTCCTTCACGAGCAATTTGGTTGGGGCTTGACCGGTCTTCAGCGGCTTCATCAACACTTGCATGTAGTGATCTGTGAGCTTAAGTTCATGATATATACAACGAGCACCTTCAAGTGGAGGGCTGACAGGCAGGGCATGAAGCAATTCAGAGGTCGGTGCTTTGTAATGAGTATTCTCTGTCATCCAATCCAACACCCAAGAGTTCACATCTTCAGCATTTCCTGTGATGTGCAGCGTTGCATAGAACTGAAGGATAAGCTCTTCATTCCAATCAACAATATCAGTGCAGAAGTGGAGCAGTCCAGCGCCATGAAGAACACTGAGGACTGGGGCGAAGCAAGGCAGTGATTCCATGTCCACGTGAGGAATATGCTCATGGTCGAAGACTTTGTCTTTGTTGAAAAGCAGTGAGGAACAGAAGTTGACTTGGCTGGCAGTCCAGAAACGCTTCCTTCTAAGACAAGCAAAGTCATATGGGTTGTAATCCATGAAGAATACGTGCTCGTGGAAGAAGTCATCAGCCTTGAATTTTTGCTTCTTTGAGAAAGGATCCTTTGGCTTAGGCTGATGAGTGTCAGTCAATTGCATCACAACCTCAGGAGTCGCAATCTCAGGATCCACAGGTTGAGGAATTTCAGTTTCTTCTTTAGTGGCAGCCTAGGTCTTTAATTCTTCAGCAGCAATTTCATCAGCACTAGTGGCTGGAATCTCTTCATGAATAGACGGAGTAGTGTGAGGTTCTTCAGAGCCCATTTGAACTTCAGTAAGCACGGGGGACTAAGGAATTTGTTGCAATGGCGTGCACAAAGGAGAGTTGGGGTTCTGACTTTCCCAAAAGTCATCATTCATCAGTGGTGTTGTGAATCCAATGTCCACGTCCTCATCTTCTTCACTCATTTCTTCAATGCCGACCTCTTCAGCTGTGAACTAAGTCATGGGCCATGAGACAACTGGGGTTGAAGGGATTGTATCCACTTCAATTTCTTCGTCCAACTACTCTCAAGAAGCAGCAGAAGGAACATCTTCATCGGATCCGCTTGGGGTCGCATAGTCTTCACCAAAGGGAATGAATTCCTTTGATGGCATACACGATACTGGAACATCATCAATTGGATTCTCAAGAGAGCTTGTCAATTTCTTCATCTTCTTCGGAGCTGAAGATCCTGATGAAGTTGATGCTTTCCTTTTCTTCACAGCTGCACACTTTGCAGCCTTGGTCTTCTTCACATCTGATGCAGAAGGAAGAGTTGGACTTGATGTAGGTGCAGGAGGAGCAGAGGAAATTGGCTCATTTTCTTCAGGTACAACTGATGCAGTTGCCCTGGCATGGTCAGTTTCTTTAGGCACATTGGTTGAAGCTTCAGCTGGCCTGACTTGTTCTTCAAGGGCACCACTAGTGATTGCCCTGGCAGATTCATCAGCGGCTAGAATGCAGTCATCAGCCCTGGTACTAGCAGATTCATCAGCAGCCTGATTTTCATCAGCGGTGCTGGCATGTTCTTCTGTAGGCTGAGCAGATGCCTCGGCCTGAGGAATTTCTTGTTGCATTGGGGCTGCAACATTGGTAGTGAACTTCTCAGTTATCTTCACAAATCTGACCTTGGCTCCAAGCCAGTCAGCATAGTAGCGATCAAATTCATCACTTACATTCTTGATATCTGATTGCAGAGCTACAAGTTCTTCAGGTGAAAGGTTCAAGACGTTTTGCTTCAGAAAGCGCTCTTTCTTGTACTGCGCTTTATTCACCTTCCTCCCCTGTTCATATTTCCATTTTTCCTCATCAATGAAGGCAGTCAATACATGACTTTGACCAGGAGTGAGGTTCATCTCAGGAAGAGGTGTGTTGGGGTCCTTGTGCCATAAGTCGATGAAGTCGAGGATTAACTTTGGATCCAGCATCAATGGCACATTACTACCTTTGGCTCTAGTGGCCCCGTGTTGCCTGTCTCTGATGATTTCAGCAAGTTTTTCATCATCAGCTTCGTCGTCATCAGACGGTACTTGAAAGGCGACCTGCTTCTTGTGAGAACTTGGTCGAGAACCTCATCCAACAGTGGCCTTAGTCTTCAATAGAGTGGGGCCTGTCGAGGAATTGGGAGGAGCTGAAGAACTTGCAGAGGCTCCTGGGGCAATAGAGATGCCTGTTGTCCTTTGGCACGAGGCGAGATGTGCAGGTGCTGAGGATTTGGAAGGAGGAGCTGAGGACTTTCGAGGAGCTAGTGCATCTTGAGGAATTTGTCGTGAGGGCTTTACAGAACTGGGCCGTGAGGACATTGCTGAGGAGCTTGGCCGTGAGGGCATAGAAGTTGAAGCACTGGGCTTGTGATCAGGCTTCTTGGGCATAGCCTTCTTGGGCTTGCTAGCAGAGGCCTCAGCAGTGGCAGCAGCAGAATCCTCATTAAATTTCTTCACTGCCTCTTTAGCCATTTTGGCCAGTTTAGCTTGACGCTTGGCCCATTCCTTGGGAAATTCTTCACCTCTTTTGATGCTAGAGGGATCCGCAACTTGGCCAGGTGCCAATGGAGGTCTTGGTCATGGAGGGTGTACAGCGAATTTCTTCATGTACTTGGGAGTGACATAGCGATATTCCCTCCATTCTCTGGCCTATCTCCTCTATATCCTCTGAATGCGCACTTTGCGCTCATTCTTCGTTTCACGAGGAGGAGTGCAATACCCTGCATAGATGTCATCAGGAATCTCAAATGCATTGTTGACTTCCAGCTTCTTTCCTCCCTTATGAGGTTTCTTGCCATCAACCATTTTCTTCAGCTGAGGATTTTGAACTATTGAGTTCTGTGATGAGCTATGTAACTTTTCTTCGAGGAACGCTGCAAATGAGTTAAGTTGAATAGAACCTAGTGATTAAGCAGCGGACATGTGTACCTGTGAGCAGAGTATAGGTGCGAAGAATTTGGAGAGGTCATATGCGTTCTCAGAAGTTTTTGCAAAAAGAACAAGTTTGAGGAATTTGACCAGATGAGTCCTGAGGAATTTCACTAAGCGTTCTTTGACTTAGGTTCCAGAATTGTAAAGATTGAAAATCCACACAATTGAGGAATCTTGAAGAAAAATGTTTCTTAGGGAAACAGATCAAGAACATATGTTATGTGAGGTGTTTAGAGGGTGAAGATTTGTAGAATAAACACCTTTTGAAGATTTTGTAGAAACCAACAGAATCAAAAAGGGCAGCAAAACTAACTTTTAATTACCCTTGATGAAGAACACGACGAACTGTGAAGTGTAGATTTAGAAGCTCATCAGTTCGGATCTTCCACACCCTAACTTGGCAGAGGAAGACAGCTACGGCGGCGGTGAAGTGAAGAAATCCGCGGCCGGTGCGAGTACGACGACGACGAGGTCAAGGCAGTGAACCTCTTCCTCACCGGAGACAATGGAAGTAGCGGCGGCGCTAGGGTTTGAGAGCTCGAGCGAGGGAGTCAGGTCGAGTGGAGTAAAAACGTAGTGAGGAAGGGAGAGGGGTATTTATAGCCGTGGTGAAAAACTACTCGCCCGAAGAAATTGGACGAACGTGCCCCTGACCCTTCTCATTCGCATGACATGTGTCACCCACGTACTGAGAGGTGGCGATCATGCGAGATTGTGGGTGAATAGGATAATATAGCGTGGAATGTGGAACGGTTTGAGCGGCAAAAACAGAAAATTTAGATAAGATAATTTTAAAGTTTTGTTCGCAAATGCTTCAGCTGATAAGGGCATAGTGAAGATTTTGAACGAGTTTCAAATAGAACGCACATCAAGAATTTGTGAACAGACTGGGTCGAGTTTAGCATTGAGGGGGAAGGGTCCGATCACATTCACTTAGCAGAAAAGGCAACTTGAAGAATTAGCAATAAGTGAATGCTGCAGAAGACATAAACTCATATATATATATATATATATATATATATATATATATATATATATATATATAGCCAATGAAGAACAACAACGGAAAGAGAGAAGACATTGAAAAGTTGATGAAATTGAACAACTGAGGAATTTCAAAAATGGAGAAAAACTCAAATTGAAGATTTTCAACTTTTGGTGGTGGCGTGACCCGCCGTATAAGAATGATGATTTCAGACACCGAGTACAATTGTAGTAGGGCTCTGAGAATCAAATTCTTCATTAATTTCTTCACACTTAGAGTGTTAGTCTTCATTGAAGAAAAACGTTTCTTCGTGTGTTGCACATCTAAGTCATCAATTTTGCATAAGTGTTAGGATGTGTGTCCTTTTCAAAGGAAATTCAAAGATTCTAGGATATTTAGCTCACACCGCAATTTGCTAAATCTCTTCTCATCCAAGAGCTTTGTGAAGATATCGGCTAGTAGTTCTTCAGTCTTCACATGCTCAATAGAGATGTCGCCCTTCAACACATGATCACGAAGAAAATGATGATGAATCTGAATGTGCTTTGTCTTCGAGTGCTGAACTGTGTTATGAGCAATCTTGATAGCACTCTCATTGTCACAGTAGAGAGGCACATTCTTCATATTGACTCCATAGTACTTGAGGGTTTGCTTCATCCATAGCAATTGAGCACATGAAGAACTAGCAGCAATGTACTCAGCTTCAGCAGTAGACAGTGATACACAGTTCTGTTTCTTCAGACTAAGGATTGTCCGAGGAAATGGCATGTGCCTGATGTTGAATTGCAGTCCACACGACCACCAACATAGTAAGGGTCTGAATATCCAATGAGATCAAAAGCCGAGCCCTTGGGATACCTGATGTCTACTACGCAACCTTCTTCTTGTAGACGTTGTTGGGCCTCCAAGTGCAGAGGTTTGTAGGACAGTTGCAAATTTCCCTCAAGTGGATGACCTAAGGTTTATCAATCCGTGGGAGGCGTAGGTTGAAGATGGTCTCTCTCAAACAACCCTGCAACCAAATAACAAAGAGTCTTTTGTGTCCCCAACACACCCAATACAATGGTAAATTGTATAGGTGCACTAGTTCGGCGAAGAGACGGTCATACAAGTGCAATATGGATAGTAGATATTGGTTTTTGTAATCTGAAATTATAAAAATAGCAAGGTATACGCGATAAAAGTGAGCGTAAACAGTATTGCAATGCTAGGAAACAAGGCCTAGGGTTCATACTTTCACTAGTGCAAGTTCTCTCAACAAGAATAACATAATTGGATCATATAACTATCCCTCAATATGCAACAAAGAGTCACTCCAAAGTCACTAATAGCGGAGAACAAACGAAGAGATTATTGTAGGGTACGAAACCACCTCAAAGTTATTCTTTCTGATCGATCTATTCAAGAGTCCGTAGTCAAATAACACGAAGTTATTCTTTACGTTCGATCTATCCTAGAGTTCGTACAAGAATAACAACTTAAGATACAAATCAACCAAAACCTAATGTCACCTAGATACTCCAATGTCACCTCAAGTATCCGTGGGTATGATTATATGATATGCATCACACAATCTCATATTCATCTATTCAACCAACACAAAAAACTTCCAAGAGTGCCCCAAAGTTTCTACTGGAGAGTCAAGACGAAAACGTGTGCCAACCCCTATGCATAAGTTCACAATGTTACGGAACCCGCAAGTTGATCACCAAAACATACATCAAGTAGATCACGTGAATATCACCAAAACATCGTCATGGAGATCATCGCATGAAGATGGCCACCGGTGAGGGATCCCCCTCCGGCAGGGTGCCGGAAAAGGGTCCCGATTGGTTTTTGGTGGCTACAGAGGCTTGCGGTGGCGGAACTCCCGATCTATTATGTTCCCTGGTGTTTTTAGGATATATGGACATATATAGGCGAAAGAAGTCGGTCAGGGGAGCCACGAGGGGCCCACGAGGGTGGGGTGCATGCCCAGGGGGGTAGGGCGTGCCTCCCTGCCTCGTGGCTTCCTCAAAGCTTCCCTGACATCTACTCCAAGTCTCCTGGATTGCTTCCGTTCCAAAAATAACTCTCCCGAAGGTTTCATTCCATTTGGACTCTGTTTGATATTCCTTTTCTTCAAAACACTGAATAGGCAAGAAAACAGCAATTTGGGCTGGGCCTCCGGTTAATGGGTTGGACCCAAAAATAATATAAAAGTGTTTATTAAAGCCCATAAACATCCAAAACAAATAATATAATAGCATGAATACTTCATAAATTATAGATACGTTGGAGACGTATCAGCATCCCCAAGCTTAATTCATGCTCGTCCTTGAGTAGGTAAATGATAAAAGAGATAATTTATGAAGTGTGAATGCTAGCTGGTGCACATGTTTGATCAATGATAATTTCAATCACCTTTTCAAGAATCATCATATGTCATAACAGTAGCTCAACTCATAAGACTTCTCATGATCAAGTAACAAGCTATTCACATGTTAAAGTATAGATCATAAACTTTCTTGAAAACTAACAAACCGTGTTATTAGTCATCTAACAATTACAATTCATCTTATTTTCAGGAAGAGTCTATGTCAGAGCTTTGATTCAGCAAACTTCACATACTCAACTATCATTTAGTCTTTCACAATTGCTAACACTCACCCGATATTTATGGGTTTAAAGTTTTAATCAGACACAGAGAAAGATAGGGGCTTATAAATTTGCCTCCCAACCTTTTACCTCAAGGGTAATGTCAACAATAATAGTTCGTGATGCCTTACATCCAATTGGATATATATATATATATATATATATATATATATATATATATATATATATATATATATATATATATATATACATAAACACTATTCTGATCACGGGATCAGAATAATATTCTGATCACAACCTGAACTGCGTGAGTAACGCGCTTGACCTTCCCCGAGTACTAGGTTGAACTTCAGCTAAAAGGTGTCCAAATGGGGCTTGCGATATACCGTTCGATAGCTATGGACACCAGTATCATGACCCAAGTTAATTTTTCTACAAAATGTAAGCGGTTTAACAGCAGTTTTGAAAACCGTTTTTTCTTCATACAAAAAACATGAATCGTATTTTTGATCGCATTTTTAAATAGTTTATCGGAATGAGGGAAATAATATGGCGTTAGAAAACTGCTGCAAAACCGCTCCTTCCACATGTTGAAAGTTTTCTCGAATTCTCTACGGTTAAAGAGTAATTCGGAAAATCGTAAAATTTCGCAAACCGAACACCCGAGTTCATATTTTTGATGTCATTTCTAAACGGCTAATCGAATTGAGGCAAATAATATGGCGTTGGAAACTTATGAAAATGCGCTACTTTTTCATGTTAAAAGGTTTTTCTAATTTTGAATGGTTTAAAAGTAATTTAGAAAATGGTACAAGTTTCGCCGAGTTCGTATTTTCAAGCTAATTTTTTAACCGTAAGTCCGAATGCAGCAAATGATATGGCGTTGTAAAGCTTGGAGAAATGCGAAACGTTTTTGTATATATTTTTTCTCCTAATTCGTTACGGTTTTATGTCAGTTTTGAAAATGGTTAAAAACGTATTTTTCCCATAATTTGTTCAAACTTTATCGAAATGGGGCAAATAATATACCGCTGAAAAGCTACGGAAAATGCGAAACTTTTTCATGTTTATGGTTTTCTCTGAATCCTGGCCCTTTTCAAGTAATTTTGAAAATAGCAAGATCATTCGTTCTGCCTATATCGTGAAACGGATTCTTCGAAAATGCATCGCGTGAAGAACCTGAACTTCTCGGTGCGTGTACCTGAACTTCACTCTGTTTTTCACGTGATTTTTTTGTTCGTAGATCTTCATCCACTGCTCGTAGCTCTCCATCCCACTCACGGGAGTTGAGCGGGTGATATACCGATGGAAAGCTGCTGTAAACACGCAACTTTCCTGTGTTGATCATTTTTTCATACTCGCGACGATTTTGAAAGTTTTTCATCTAAAATTCATTCAGTGTAGTAGGTGAACTTCCTGCTGTTTACACCTTGAACTTCTGTGACGTATTTTCGTTTGTAATTTTCTCATCCATCTCGTGAGTGTTACACAAATGATATTCTTTTTTTACAAACCTCTCTCACAATATTTTTTTAACTTTCTCCGACAGAGGACTTGAATTTGCACAAATAATATTCCTGCCGTTTTTAGGTATATTAGAAAATGGCGAGATCATGATTTCTGCGTTCATGGCAAACGGAAATGCACTGCGTGAAGTAGTAGAACTTCTGGGGCATGTCTGTTTGAACTTCACTTTATTATTGACGTGCTGTTTTTTGCACTGCATGAAGTAGTTGAACTTCTGGGGCATGTCTGTTTGAACTTCACTCTGTTTCACTTTATTGTATTTTTCTTATACAAAACACACACCATGTAGTATGTGAACTTCCGGTTGTTATCACGTTGAACTTCCCTCTGCTTTGAGAGAGTTATTTTAAAACACAAAAAACAACAATTTTTTTATGTATTTTGGACATCTAAATACACGGTGGACCTCTCTCACAAGAATTTTTCGAACTTTTCCTTGTCGAGCACTTGAACTTCTAGCAACCATATTTTCGTTTATGAGGTTGTTTTTAAAAGTGCAAAAAATGGCGTTGTGTTTTTTATTTTTTGAACGGGTAAATCATAGGTTTTAATAAACTACGAACTTCTCTATTATTTCAATTTGAACTTCAACTTTTTTATATTTTTTGAGTAAAGAATTGTATTCGATTTTTATACAAAAAAAATCGAACATGGAAATACAAGATGAACCTCTCTCGTAAGAATTTTTGAACTTCCCCTGAGAGAGCACCTAAACTTCTTTCAACAAACCTTTTAAGCTTTTAATTTTCTGTACCTTTTATTCTCACCTAAAGTGCATTCCTTGCAGTAGTTGAACTTCCCGCTGTTTTCACCTTGAACTTCTGTCACATTTTTGTGTATACATTGAATTACACGCAATTGGAGGTCGGACGTCATTTTTTGCTTTTTTTTCAAACATGTAATTGGAAGTCGGAAGTCTCGTAATATAAATTTCGAACCGTGCACGGAGGAGCACGTGAACTTCTTGCAACGGACCTTTAAAGCCTTTTGTTTTCTATTCTTATATTCTTATCTGAAACGCATTCCATGTAGTAGTTGAACTCCCCGTTGTTTTCACCTTGAATTTCTGTCACGTATTTTTGTTCAACCTCTCACGCAAGAATTTTTGAATTTTCTCGGGCCGAGGACTTGAACTTCTAGCAACAAAACTTTTAGCCTTTTGCTTTTTCATTCTTTTTTCATACCAAATGCACACCGTGTAGTACGTGAACTTCTGACAGTTATCTAGATGAACTTATCTCAGTTACGTGAAAATATGTGAGTTTTTTATAGGCATTGAAATGCTCTACCTTTTTATTTCAACTTCATTGTGTATTTTTTTAGAAATGTAATAAACATTATACAACTTCTTGGTTATTTCGAACTGAACTTCTCGATTTATTCATTAGTAACAGGAAAAATTCGAGTTTTTGTAATAAATATAGAACTCCTCCATTTTTTTTGAAATTGAACTTCTTGGTTTATTATTTAGTAACGAGGAAAATCAAAGTTTTTTATTTATATAGAACTTCTCTATTATTGTAATTTGTACTTCTTGATTATTTCTTTTAGTAATGGAAATATCCTAGTTTTGTAATAAATATTGGACCGCCCGTTATTTTTAATTTGAACTTCTAGAATTTTGTTAATTCTAGAAACAATGAAAGGTCCCTTTTTATGATTTTTGAACTTCTCTATTTTTAAAATTCGAATTTCTTGTTTTTTTATTTTTAGAAACTATGGAATATCCGCTTCTAAATGCTATTTTATTTTTGAACTACTCTATTTTTTTGTTTAAACTTCCTATGAACTTTCCACCATCATGACTCGGAAATGCATGACTAAGTAATCATAAAATTCGTCGTTCTCTTTTTGTCCACATACTGGAATATATGCCGCACATTTCATTTTGTGGCAACTAGGTTTCATGCTGCACATGTCATGTTACTTGAACTGAAAATGGCTTATAGTTTGTTTTCCACAAAATCTTTCGTGAAACTGAAAACTCTGCTGAACATGAGCTGGAAATGGCTCATACTGTAATTTACAAAAACCTTTTCCTAAACTGAAATCTCTGCTAGACTTTGAACTAAAAATGGAACATAGTGTGTTACAGAATGGCACATTATAATCTGAATCTGACCATGCTACTATTACAATTCTATAGAGCAGCCTACAAACGAAAAAGATAACACAGTGCTATGTTTGAAGAATTTAGATATCTGGTAGAGATTTTTTTCTATGGCTGCTCACATGGACCACCATCAGGTCCATTTTTTGAAGAGCTTCCGTGATGCTATGGCTGCTCAAATGAGAGCACCGTCGTGACCAAACAAATGGGACAGACCTGCATTTGTTCACATTTTTTTGTCAAAGTGCAGTTTAACTATGCTCAAACCTCAAACCACCATCAGATATATGAAAGGGGTCTTCCAAGTTTAGTTTTTCAGAGAACAAACTTAATAACAAATACTCAAAGAAGGTCAAATAATCCCGAAGTGAGAGTTCAGAGAAGACAGGGAGGGAAAATACCTACAGGATGGTAGAGACGCATTGGGAGGAGGGATATCCCACGTTGCCCGGGCGTCGATCTGTGTTGGGTGGCACGCAGGTGGTGGGCGCTGACCCATTTGGCTAGTTCGAGCGTTGCCTCGCGGCCGAAGGGTGTAGGAGGAAGGTGGAAGAAGGTCGCGGCGCAAGGGGAAGAAGGTCACGGTGGTAGGGGGAGAAGTTCGCGGCGGCAAGGGGAGGGCCTGAGTGCGGGGGTCGTCGCGGCAATGCTTTGGGCAGCAGCCAGCGGCAAAAGCCATGGCAGAGGGGCGGCCAGCGGCAATAGCCACGTCCAGCGGCGGCTCTGTCGTTCCCTGCATCCCCGGAGGCATCGTCGGGATGAGCCGCGCGGTGCCTCTTGTCGTCGTTTGGGGCGGAAGACCCGCTCGAGATGCGCGTGGGAGAGGCGGGGGCAGAGACGGGTGTTGGTGTGCGACGACGGCCTGAGGCAGGTCACGGCCACG
>NC_041390.1:595067570-595068303 GCF_002162155.2 Triticum dicoccoides
GCGGCGCCCGGGGCAAATCACAGGCGGCGGGGGGTGGAGCTTCTGCTGGGGAGGGAGGTGGGGCGGCGGCGCTTCAGCCAGAGAGGGAGGTGGGGGCGGCGACGTTTCTACCGGTCGAGGGATGTGGGGGCGACGGCGACGCTTCTGCCCGTGGAAGGAATTGGGGGCGGCGGGAGGTGGGAGGGATGTGGGGGCGGCGCTGATGGGTGGGAGGTTAGAGGAGAGCGTGGGGATAAGTTCGGGAGGGATTTGCTTTTTTCTTTTTTCTTCGCCAGTTTGGGACTTCGGGAGGACCTGCCGTGATCCAAATAACTATTCTGATCCCATGATCAGAATAGTGCTACTCTATATATGACTCCTCTTCTGTACTCCTGGGAGTATGTACTCTCATCCTCAATATACCTCATATACGCATTAATTATACCTCTTTATTATTCTCAATATACTTCATTAAATATTCTAAGATACCCCAATATGAGTTTAGTTGAAAAAATATCATTTGCGACGTACTTTTTGTAATATACCTTTTCACGTACAAACACATCAATATATACGTAAACATTTAAAAATATATAGACTCACTTAAATTTTTTCATGAAACTCATTTTGGGTATCTAATAATTACTAATGAAGTATGTTAAAAATAATAAAAAGATATAAAAGATTCATCTATATGGTATATGAGGAGCGGGAGTACGTACTCCCAAGAGTACACAACCATTTTCCTATATAT
>NC_041390.1:595068714-595133568 GCF_002162155.2 Triticum dicoccoides
AAATGTAAAAAGGAAAGGTGAAGATCACCATGACTCTTGCATAAGGTATAAGACAAGAATAAAAGATAGGCCCTTCGCAGAGGGAAGCAGAGGTTTTCATGCGCTTTTATAGTCGGATGCACAAAATCTTAATGCGAAAGAACGTCACTTTATATTGTGACTTGTGATAGGGATCTTTATTATGCAGTCCGTCGCTTTTATTGCTTCCACATCACAAGATCGTATAAAGCTTATTTTCTCCACACTAATAGATCATACATATTTAGAGAGCAATTTTTATTGCATGCACCAATGACAACTTACTTGAAGGATCTTACTCAATCCATAGGTAGGTATGGTGGACTCTCATGGCAATACTGGTTTAAGGGATGTTTGGAAGCACAAGTAGTATCTCTACTTGGTGCAAAGAATTTGGCTAGCATGAGGGGGAAAGGCAAGCTCAGCATGTTGGATGATCCATGAAAATATACTTTATTTCGGATATAAGAAAACATAACCCATTACGTTGTCTTCCTTGTCCAACATCAGCCTTTTAGCATGTCATATTTTAATGAGTGCTCACAATTACAAAAGATCTCCAAGATAGTATATTTATATGTGAAATATCTCTTCCCTCAATATTCTTTCATGAATTGTTCAAGTGACCAATACAATGCTTGCTAACCATCAATAAATTTACCACCTCTACTTCTTATATGTGAAGTCATTACTGCCCATGGGATAAGCATATGAAACATATATAATTTCAGATTTATGATATTCGCTCATTAACCTATTTACTCACAGGATATAAGTGAAGCCCACGAGTAAATGACAAACTACTCCAAAAAGATGTAAGTGAAGATCAATGAGTAGTTAAATAATTATGTAGCTATCTGAAGACTCTCTCTCATTTAAGAATTTCAGATCTTGATATTTTATTCAAACAGCAAGCAAAACAAAATAAAATGACGTTCTAAGAATAGCAAACATCACGTGAAGAAGCAAAAACTTAGGATCAACCGATACTAACCGATAGTTGTCGAAGAAGAAAGGTGGGATGCCAACCAGGGCATCCCCAAGCTTAGACGCTTGAGACTTCTTGAAATATTATCTTGGGATGCCTTGGGCATCCCCAAGCTTGAGCTTTTGCGTCTCCTTAATTCCTCTTATATCACGATCTCCCTAAATCTCAAAAGCTTCATCGACACAAAACTCAATAAGAACTCGTGAGATAAGTTAGTATAAACCAATGCAAAAACCTTATCATACTCTACTGTAGAAAATCACTAAAATTGTTATTCAACATTGCATACTAAATACCTCTTCATATTTAATAGTCCTATCCTCAAATAGAATCATTAAAGAAGCAAACATATGCAAACAATGCAAACTTAACAGCAATCTTCCTAAACGGGACAGTCTGTAAAGAATACAGCAAGATCCATACTTCCCTAGATCCAAAAATTATGAAAGCAAATTCCCACTGTATTAAATTTATCAGAGCTTATTGTGTTCAATATTTTATCACATTCTGAATTTTCTAGGGAATTTTTGCAACAATGGTAAACTTTCTATTTTCAAACAGCAACATGAAGACTTGTAAAATAGGCATAGTAAAGGCTATCAATGCGTCTTCTTGAGGTAGGTGGCTCTTGTACTTGCGTCCATGTTAGCTTGTTCTTGAAGCGGTAAAGGAAGGATGTCCAATGGCGACAATGGGTTGAAGCCATAGACAACCTCGAAGGGGGACTTGCCAGTTGTAGAGTGTCTTGTGTGGTTGTAGGCATACTCGGCGATGGGTAGGCACTCCTCCCACTCCTTGATGTTCTTCTTTATCAACACGCATAGGAGAGTTGCAAGCGTTCGGTTGGTGATTTCCGTTTGGTCACCGGTTTGACGGTGGTACGCCGTGGAGAAGAGTAGCTTGATTCCGAGCTTGGCACATAGCGTCTTCCAAAAGTAGCTTAAGAACTTGATGTCTCGATCTGACACAATTGTCTTTGGCACACCATGCAACCTCAAGATTTCCCTACAAAAGAGATTGGCAACATGTGAAGCATCGTCTATATTATTGCGTGGGATAAAATGAGCCATTTTAGAGAATCGGTCCACAACAAAAAATACAGAGTCCTTGCCATTTTGAGTCGTAGGCAATCCAAGCACAAAATCAATGCTAATGTCTTCCCAAGGTTGGTGTGGAATAGGTAAAGGCATATGTAAACCATGGGATTGAGATTGTGACTTAGCTTTGCAACACGTAGAGCACCGGTTGGTGAAGCGGGCGACATCGCAAAACTTCTTGGGCCAAAAATAGTTCTTGGAGAGCGTAGCAAAAGTCTTGTCGCATCCAAAGTGTCCCATGAGTCCAACTCCATGAGCTTCTTGCAAAAGTAAAAAACGAAGAGAAGACTCGGAATGCATAGTTTGTTAGCTCTCATAAGATAACCATCTTTGATATAGTGTCGTTCCCAAGAAGTATGCGTCACACACTTAGCATAAGGAGTAGCAAAAGTCACATCATGCTCATATAAATCTTTGATATGATCAAATCCAACAACATTCAATTCAAGTTGGGTAAGTAACATGCATTTGCGGGAAAGGACATCCGCCACAACATTCTCTTTGCCCTTAATGTACTTGATCACATAGGGGGAAGATTCAATAAATTCACTCCATTTAGCATGTCGTTTATTAAACTTGGTTTGGCCTTTATAAGGTACTTAAGTGTCTCATGATTGGTATGTATGACAAACTCATGCGGTCTAAGATAATGTTCCCAAGTATGCAACACACGCACTAAATCATACAATTCTTTATCATAGATGGGGTAGTTGAGTTGAGCACTAGAGAGTTTTTCACTAAAATATGCAATAGCTCGCTTTTCTTGCATCAAAACTCCACCAATTCCATTACCACTTGCATCACAATGAACCTCAAAAGTTTTGTCAAAGTTGGGCAAAGCAAGAATCAGAGCATGAGTAAGCAAGGATTTAAGCTCATCAAAAGCGGTTGATTGCAATGGTCCCCAAACAAAACGAGCATTTTTCTTACTCAAGGCATGCAAAGGTGCGGCAATAGTGCTAAAATCTTTCACAAAGCAACGACAGAAACCCGCAAGGCCAAGAAAACTACGCACTTGTTGCAAATTGGTGGGTTGTGGCCAAGTTTGAATTGCTTCAATTTTAGACTCATCAACATGGACACCCTTTGAGGAAACAACGAAACCCAATAAAACAAGCTTGTCAACACCAAAAGTGCACCTTTTCATCTTTGCATAGAGATGTTCCTTGCGAAGAGTTTGCAAAACAGCCCGAACATGTTTTAGATGCTCTTTCATGGATTTGCTAAAAACAAGTATGTCATCGAAGTAGACCACAACAAAAACTCCATTGTAAGGACAAAGCACAAAGTGCATAAGACGCATGAAAGTACCGGGAGCTTCCGATAAACCCATAGGCATAACCAACCACTCGTACAAACCAAATTTGGTTTTGAAAGCGGTTTTCCCTTCATCACCTTCTTGTATGCGGATTTGATAATAGCCACTTTTAATATCAATTTTTTAGAAAATGGTGGCACCGCTAAGCTCATCTAGCATATCATCTAGGCGAGGAATTGGATGCCTATAATGAACGGTGATAGCATTGATGGGTCTACAATCGGAGCACATGCAAAAACTACCATCTTTCTTGGGCACAAGTATAACCGGAACGGCACAAGGTCTTAAGCTTTCACGTACATGACCGTTGTTGATGAGTTGTTGTACTTGCCGTTGGATCTCCTTAGTTTCTTCGGGGTTGAAACGGTAGGGAGCCTTGTTCGGAAGAGGTGCTCCGGGGATGAGGTCGATCCGATGTTCAATCCCACGTAGAGGGGGAAGACCAGGAGGAAGCTCATCGGGGAAGACATCCTTGAATTCCTGCAACAAGTTAGAAAACACTAGAGGAAGAGGATTCGGAGTGTTAGATTTTTCCGCCTCATCTTTGCATAGGAGAACAAAGTGGATGACACTCGATGGGTTCTCACACACTTCTCTCAACTCTCCTTTTGTGGCTAGGAGGAATAAGTTTTTCTCTCTTGGCGAAGAGGCGCTCAATTTTGGCTTGTGGCTCTCACTTTCTTTTTGGTGGTTCACTCTCTCACTAGGATCTCCTTAATGGGTGGATGCTTGCTTATCGGCGATCACTTGGCTTGGTGACATTGGTTGAAGCACATATTCCTTGCCTTTCATCTTGAAGCTATAGTGGTTGGTTCGTCCGTTGTGTATGACTCCGCAGTGGAATTGCCAAGGCCTCCCCAAGAGGAGATGGCACACGGACATTGGGACCATGTCGCACTCCAAGGTGTCCTCATAGGCGCCGATCTTGAAAGAAACTTGCACCGTATGCTCCACTTGAATAGTGCTGGAGTCGCTTAACCATTGCGCCTTGTAGGGATGAGGGTGCTTCTTCTTGACCAATTGCAGCTTGGCACATAGCTCTTCACTTGCCAAGTTGTGACAACTTCCTCCGTCGATGATGACTTTCACAGAACTCCCATTGATGCCGGCCTTTGTGTGGAAGATGTGGCACCGTTGGTCTTCGTCTTGGTGGTGTTGAAGCGTCAAGACCTTGGAGACCACGAGATAGGGACTTGAATCATTGTCACAAAACACTTGGTCGTCTTCATCTTCATTCACGCGCCGATGCATGGCCACGTGCTCGATGGCTTCCATTTCTTCTTCACTCGTCGAGTCGTATGTGCCATCATTGTTGAAGATCATCGTATGCTTGTTGGTGCATTCGAAGGACTTGTGTCCTTGGCCACCACATGTGAAGCACTTGAATGAGCTTGTCTTGATGGTGTCGTTTGGTGGCGCCGAAGATGAGGAAGACTTGGACTTGTACGTGCTTTCCGGAGGACGAGTCGAGGAGGGCGTAGCTTGCTTTGAACTTGACTTGTCGCCAGTACTTGGTGATGCTCTAGTTGAGGTAGGAGGTGCCGAAGTCACGGGAGCTTGAGAGTAGGAGCCGTAGGTCTTGGACGAGTACTTGGCGTATTTGAAGTCATCTTGGACACTAGCTCGAGAAGGTTTGAGTATGGTTGGAAATCGGCAATCCGCTTGATTGGGTGGTTGAGGCCGTTCAAGAAGCGTGCCATTGTTTGCTCGTCGTCTTCCTTGGCATTGGCTCATATCATGGCAATCTCCATTTCTTGGTAGTATTCTTCCACCGTCTTCGTGCCTTGTTTGAGGAGTTGCATCTTCTTGAAGAGATCACGGGTGTAGTGTGTAGGCACGAATCGAGCTCTCATGACATCCTTCATTGCCATCCAAGTTGAGATTGGTGGTTCGCCTCTTCTATGTCGTCGCTTGATCACTTGTTCCCACCAAATAAGGACGTAGTCTTGGAACTCGAGGGAGGCCATGGCGATCTTCTTTTCCTCGTCGTAGTTGTGAAGACGGAATATCTTGTCCACCTTCAAGGCCCACGAGAGATACTCTTCGGGATCATTGCTTCCTGAGAACTTGGGCATGGTGAACTTGAGCTTGCCGTAGCGGAGTTCTTCATCGAAGTAGCGGTTTTGATGTTGCTCTTGCCTTGGGGGAAGGTCCTCAAATGCTTGTTCCTCCGGATGTCGCTCTTGGCATGGAGGATCAAGGCGGGTTGCGCCTGGTCTTGAGTCTTGGTGAATGTGTGTTCCTGCAAGGCGGTTAGGTGCAAGCACTCTACGTCCTCACGTCCCGGCCCTCGAGCGAGCTAAGCCGCCGCTGGTATGCCAGGCCACGATGCCGTGGTCAAGGCCAGGGGGTGAGGGCTGGAGAGCCAGTAAGAGCTCCTGAGTTGCGATGCTCAGGAGCCCCCCTTTTAACGCGCAAGCGAATTGCACAAGATGAATGGACCCGTGGCGGGTGGCGATCGAGCAGGCGATAGCTGTAAGCAGGTTAAGCATGGAAGGGAAATCAGCTTGGGTAAATGCAGGAAGATACATGCCACTGGGTCCGGCCCGAGCGGCTTGGGGATAATGCAGGCCGAGGGGGCGCCCCCAGCAAGATAAGCTAAAGACATAAGCAAAAGGGATACATGCCACAGGGATGGACCCACGCGGCCTGGGAATAATGCAGCCCGAGGGGCGCTCCCAGCTAAACGAGCTTGGAAGATGTCACCTGGTTCTGTAGACGAAGTATAGTTGGTGCAGCTGAAGGCGCGTGTCGAAGGAGTGGCCCCCTCACGAACCACCAGGGCCCTGAGCCTCGGGATTCTCTGGGGGCTCGGGAGGTTCCTTGAAGACCGTCTGCATTTCCTCCAGGACGGCATGGTACCTGGCCTTCTGTGCCGCCAGGGCGCACCGCATGTGGCGCTGATAGGGTTACGCCACGCTCGGCAGGACGAAGGGCATGCGAACGTAGCTGTGTGGGGGACCCTTGCAACGGCCCACATGCGAAGGCGAGAAACGCTCCTCAGAAGCGGCCCTGTTGAGCCCTAGGACGTTGATGCAGACACGCAGCCCAGCATCCTCGCTTGGATGGGCAGCTGCGCCTCGTGAGCGACTGTAGCCACGCATGGCCCTTACATCTTGTAGTTCCTGAGTGGTCTTGGTGATAAACTTGTGAGTGGTGAGCACTCCTAGCCCTATGTTCTCCTGAAGGAAACATGCCGCGAAGCACGCCTCCAAGTGGTGCCCAAGTGCCTCCCTCGTAAGGCTGGCAAGGTCTGAGGCCCTCCAGAGGAGAGCCCCCGAGCCCTGCCCGAGGAGGGCGTCGGGTGCGCCTTCCTATGCGACAGAGGGAGGCGCCCCTGGAGCGCGCACTAATCCTGACGAGGCTCTAGCTACGAAGCCATCCTCCTGAGGTCCTGCACAGCGCAGCTGCTTCTTCTTGGGGATGGCCTCCGGAGGGCCCTCGCTCCTGCTATCGGGGTCGTCGATTGCTGCAGCTTGGAAGGCGCGCTCGAGGGAGCACACCGCATCTCTTTATTCACACGGGACCGTGATGATTCCGCCGCTTCCTGGCATCTTGAGGACGTTGTAGCCGTGATGGGTGACTGCCATGAACTTGGCCAGGGCCGGATACCCGAGGATGGCGTTGTACGGCAGGCAGATGTGCGCGACGTCGAAGTCGATTAGTTCGGTGCGGTAGTTCTTGCGCTCTCTGAAGGTGACTGGCAGGCGGACCTGCCCTATCGGTGTGGTGGAACCATCGGTCACTCCCGAGAAAGGCTTGGTAGGCTGGAGCTGCTCATACGACACTTAGAGGTTGTTGAATGTGTCGATGGACAGGATGTTGAGCCCAGCACCACTGTCGATGAGGGTCTTGGTAACCTGCACATTGCTGATGACTGGGGAGCACAGCATCAGGAGGGCGCCAGCAGTGGCCGCGCACTTTAGCTGATCTGCCAAGTTGAAAGTGATGGCGCATTGGGACCACTTGAGCGGGCGTGTGGCCTCGAGCTTGGGGAGCACCGCGTTTACTTTGCGAGCGAGCTGTTTGAAGATGCGCTGAGAGGCTAGGGCTGGGGCGCCGCCCAAGATGCAGGCGATTGCATGCGGCTCCTGCAAGCCCCCAGCCCCCTCGTCCGGATGGTGATCGTCGTTCCTTCTTGGTGGCGGCAGCGGGGGAAGGCCGGCGTTGCCCTGAGGGTGATCCTCACAAGGCTGGTACCTCCAGGCGCCCTCGCGAGGATGGTCCTGCCAGCGGTCCTCACGAGGCCTGTCGCGCCACTCCTGGCGCGGGCCACGGTCGTCCCAGCGTCCGCCTCCACGTCCTCCTCCATGGCTGTAGCCCCGGTCGCTGTGCTCGGGGCGTCGACCGAAACGTCCTTCTCGTATGGCTCTAAGCTCTTGACAGTCACTGGTGTTGTGGGTGTTCAGGTTGTGGAAAGCGCAGAATAGGTGGCCCTTCTTGGATGACTCGAGCCGATCTCCGCCCCGCTTGGTGTCGGGCTCCGCTGCTAGCACTGCTGCTTCCTTGTGCTTCATGTCCTTTGCCTTGGCGTTCTTCTCCTCTGTGCATGTGGCTGGCAGCTCAAGGAGGGAGAGGCGCCCCTCCTCAGCTCTTGCGCACTTGGTCGCCAGGTTGAACAGCTCCTGAGATGTGCACAACTCCTCGTGGATAGCGAGCTCTTCCTTCATCTTGACGTCATGGATGCCGTCGGAGAACGCGGAGATGATGGCCTCGTCCGTGACCTTGGGGATCTTGAGGCGAGTGTTGTTGAAGCACTGGATGTACTTCTGGAGGGTCTCTCCTGGTTGTTGCTTGATGCGGCGCAGGTCACCCGCGGTCGGTGGGCAGTCGCGAGTGCCCTGGAAGTTGGCAACAAAGCGCTCGCGCATCTCGTCCCAGGAGGAGATCGAGCCGTGCTGCAGGTTCAGGAGCCAGGAGCGGGCACCGTCCTTGAGAGCCATGGGAAACCAGTTCTCCATGACTTTCTCATCGCCGTTGGCAGCTTCGATGCTCAGCTCGTAGAGTTGCAGGAACTCTGCGGGATCGGCGGGGCCGTCGTAGCGGGGAGGCAGATCTGCCTTAAACTTGCCTGGCCAGGCGACGCTATGCAGCTCGGGGGTGAAGGCGCGGCAGCCAGCCGTGGTTGCTGGGGCCCGCCTCAGAGGTGGAGCTTGGTCTTGATGAGGTCCACGCAGCGCCACTACAGGTGGTGCGCGGTCTTGACGAGGCGGTGTGGGGAGCACTGGTGCAGCTTCTTGCGGCCGTGGGATTTCTTGGCAGCTAGCTGTGTTTAATTGCTGAACTTGCTCGACTAAGAAGTTAGTCTCCTTTGTGTACCCAAATTATGCAATGACGTGGATGACCAATGTAACCAGGGAAATTCGAACCAAAATTTTTGACGTTCAAACTCAACACACATGGGTTAAGCTATCTGAATCATTTGTGATGTTCACATATCATACACAGTTCTGAATAAGGGACCGTGTCTGATGAGATTTTGCGCGCTAGTTTTTTGGCTGAAACGATTCCAAATTTTCGGCTTCCGCAGAAATATCTACCTCCCCGCCCCCTCCCCCTTATCAAAAGCCACATTTCCCCTCTTTCCGCCTTCCTTTCTAAGTTGAAACCTTCAATCCTTGCTTGCAGCGCCACCACCTCCTCGCCGGTGACCGTCCTTCACACTCCTCGGCCTCGCCTATCTGGGCAGGTAATCCACACCCGACCCCCATCCTCCTCCTCCTTCCACATCCCACATGGCCCGACCGCTAGCGCGAGCACGACACCTTCCACCCAAATCACCGACCCTCCACCAAATAAGCATCGGCCTGAGCCATGGTGCATGCAGTATAGCTAGCACCTCAAGGAGCATTTGGCAGCAGAGAAGCAAATCGCAGCCGCACGCGCGAATGAGGTCGCGATGGCTGCCCTTCGTGCCGACCCCCAGATCTTGAAGGAGCACCTTGCCATTTGCTAGCTACGCCGGTTAAGCATGCTCAGTTTACCCGTTGCGTGTGCTGCTCCTACCTTTCCTTCACAAATTCTAGTGAATTGTGATATCTAATTTTACCATGCAATATGTTGCTCTAGTGTATATGTTCTGTATGTCGTGCAGTGTGGTGCTCACTTATTAACTGTTTTGTTAATTAGTTGTCGTCTTCAGTTAACTGTTTGGTTCAATTCAGCAAATGTGATGTTCAATTCTTCAGGCTGCAATTTTGTATTGTCTTCCATGTGAGAAATAAATCGAATTTATCTGTACAAAATTGTGGGTGCATTCTGTTATTGTATACCATGTGAGGAATAAATTGAATTTGGCTGTAGTAAATACATGAGAAACAAATACAATTGCTACAATTGGCTGTAGTTAACTGTTTGGTTAGCTGTCTGATCTTCTATGAGGAGTATGTTATATTGTGAATTGTGGTGCTCAGTTAATGTTTGGTTCATTTGTTGTGGTGTTTAGTTAACTACCATGTTCAATTCTGCAATGCGATGTCCAATTGTCGTGGGTAGAATTTTGTATTGTTGTGCATGTGAGGAATAAATCGAATTTGGCTGCACTTAATACATGAGAAACATATACAAGTGCTATATTTCCTAGTTCTGAATCATGCTTGGTTTGGATAAATGGGTTTTCCGTGTGGCTTGAATTAATCTGATGAATCTGCAATGTGATTATTTTTCATCAACATATTTTACTGATAGCATATGAACCCTTACTTAACTTGATGACTAACTACCTTATATGTGTTGCAGGGAAACAATGGGAAGCACTGAGGTTTACAATCGAGGTTAGCACGTGCATGGTCCGTTATCTAATAGCACATTATTGTGCAATTGCAGGAACCATTCTAATATTTAGGTTTTTAACAATTTGGTCTTGCACATGTACGTCCTGCTGTTAGAGGTTTTAACCCACTGTTCGACCCTTTTTGCATATGGTGAAATGAGTTTTCCATGAATATCAGTCAAGTCAAGAAACTCAGAAAGATTGTTAGGATAAAGAAATTAGCGATAAAAAACAACAAGATCTTTGTCTGCACAATGAAGAAGACATTAGTTCACTACAGGATGGTACTAACTATTATACCTTGCCGTTTTTATTCCTTTGCCCCATGTCCAATATAGAGAAGATATTTATGACATCCTTATTTTTAGGCCTTTCCAAAGCAGTTCACTGATGATTTCCTCTCAAACCACCTGTATGGTCAGGAGGCGAGGAAGGTATTCATACAACACCCACGGTTCAATATTGAAGTGTTCCTGAAGAGGACGAAGGATGGACGGTCAATCATCCACAGGCACTGGCCTAAAGTTACAAAGACCTTCAACATCAATGAAGGCTCAATATTCGCCTTCTACTTCAGCAGTTTTCCAGATGAGATACATCTGTCTATGTACCGCCTATGATGCTAATTTCGAAAGGTTACAGATGTTGCATGTGAAACTTGGTCCTGGTGTAGTTGTGTAATGGGGTAGATGAGTGCTGAAGCTATATTATGTTGTACTCTAATGTATTTCAATTATGAAAATGAAATATATTGTGTGCTTAATATGAAATGTCAATTAGATCAATAAATGGATTATGAATAATCAGATAATTAGCCTGCTAGTGGCGAATTAGCCTGCTAATTGGGTTTTGCTATTGCAAACGGTTGTTGAAAAAATACTATGGGCGATGACCTCAGGCAACGCACACAGTTTCTAGGACCGTGTTGGATCAATGAACAATCACACACGACTTTCTCTTAAAAACTGTTTGCGTTAGGCCACCTTGCGCAAACGTTTACCACATGAAAACTGTGTGTGATGGACAGCCTTTGCCACACAGTTTCTTCCAAGGACCGTGTGTGATATATTCAATAACGCAAATGATTTAATGGGAAAAATTGTGTGTGATGTACCTGTGAACGGAAACGTTTTCCTTGGAGCGACTGTGTGGGATGTACATACGAACAAAAACGTTTAGCGGGGACTGACTGTGTGGGATGTACTTGCAACCGGAAACAATTTCGTCATATAATTATATTTTTTTAGCTCTACTGTACGTATTTCCGTATTTGAGCGCTCGTCGGTCGCACACGACCTCATTTTGCTGAACGTGTATGCCAGGAGGGCCTATCCCCAACGGTTTCTGGGTCATGTGGGAAGGACCCCCCTATCATCCACACTCACTTAGCGACGGTTCCAAATGCCATCGCGGAAAGGGGTTAAAAACCGTTTGTTTAGTAGCTCGCTATACTAGTGTTGACTGATATTCATGGACATCTCATTTCCCCATATGCAAAATGGGTCGAATAGTGGGTCTAAGCCTGTGACAGCAGGACCTACAAGCGCAAGACCAAATTGTAAGAAACCTAAACATTAGAATGATTCCTGCAACTACACAATAATGTGCTATTAGCCAAAGGACCGTGCTTGAACAAACCTCAATGGTAAACCACAGTCTCTCCCATTGTTTCCCTGCAACACACATAAGGAAGATCTTGATCAGGTTAACTGAGAGTTGCCATACTATCAGTAGAATATGTATTGAGTACAACCAAATTCGATTGGTCTCACATGCATAACAATACAAAATTGTACCACAACAAATGAAAATCAAATTGAAGAACTGAACCAAACAGTTAAATGGACAGCAGATCAAATGAACCAAAATAGTTAACTGAGCACGTCATTGCAGAATAGAAACATGTACTAGAAGATAAAATAGTTAACAAAACAAAGAATGCTTGAGAACAGTAGTACGAAATGTAGGAATTGTTGGACCAAAGTGTTAACTGAACGTTACATTTCAGAGGTCCAAACTGTTAACTGAACATCAGATTGCATATTAACATTATAGAGGACAAATCACTAGAAGGCACTGGCGGTGGCCTCGAGAAAACATCACGAACTATATTTTAAAGTAGACAACCACGTGGAAGTGTCAACGGTGGCCTCGAAGTCGAGGTGCTCCTCCAAGATCTGGCGGTCGGCACGCATGGCAGTCATAGCGACCTTGTGTGCACGTGCGGCCGCATGCTACTGTGCTCCATGTTATACTGCATGCAAAATATGGCTGTGGGCTGCGCTTAATTGGAGGAGGGGGACAGTGATTTCGGCGGAAGGTGTAGCACCGTCGGTCGGGGCATGCGGGACGGGAAAGGAGGAGGATGGTGTGGGTGGGGTGTGGATTACCAGACCATATCGACGAGGCCGCAAAGCAAGAAGAAGGGTCGGCGGCAAGGAGGCCGCGCAGCAAGAAGAAGGGTCGCCAGCGAGGAGGTAACACTGCAAGATGAAGGGACGCCGACGAGGAGGTGGCGCTGCAAGAAGAAGGGTAGCTAGCAAGGAGGCGGCGTTGCAAGAAGAAGGGTCGTCGGTGAGGAGGCTGAGCTGTCAGTAAGCAACAGTGAAGGTTTGAACTTGGAAAGCAAGGAGGAACAATGGGAATGTGGCTTTTGGTGGGAGGGAGGGGCGGGGAGATAGATATTTCCGCGGTGGCAAAAAAATTTGCTCGGTGCTGCGAGACACTAGCGGAGTGTGGTTAAAGCGAGGGCGGTGGACTGTAGACGACGAAGCTTCCTGTGTAAGCCAGACAAGACGGTGCGCCAAGATATTTTATATCGCATCCCACACGATTCTTTCTAGTCAACTGTTTGTGGTATAGCTGATTTTTTTTCATTATGTTTTGAAAGACAAAATGGTGTTACAGAGGGAAAGGATGGTGTTTGAATTGCTGGAACATTTACGTACAGTGAACATGCAACTAGTACATGAGTGTCATGTTTAAATTTGGAATTATTCTGGGTTTGTTTGGCATTTTATGCATTACTTGAGTTTCTAGGCATTTAATGTGCATAATTCAATATGAACTACAAGCACATGCTCCTGTGCACCAAAGTTGGTTGAAAAATCACATGTGTGTCCTTGGTGAATTTATAGGTCCCATGCAAGAAATGGGAATGAAATTCAAACATCTGGGCGTCGTGGCTCGACCAGAAAGATTGAGAAAATTGGTTTTTTAATTCCTATGTCGGATGTGGGGTTCCGGCAAAACCCTTAAGGTTCGAACACTTGGGTGCGCGCGAATCGATCCGCGCCCTAGCTCACTGAGATCTCGCAGACGAACTCGACAAACTCACAACACAAAAAGACACGAGATTTATACTGGTTCGGGCCACCATTGTGGTGTAATACCCTACTCCAGCGTCGTGGTGGTGGATTGCCACTTGGACTGATGATGAACAGTACCACGGGAAGAACAGCCTCCTGAGGTTTAGGTGTTCTTGTGCTTGGTGAACTAGTGGGTGAGAGCTGGACGAACTGCCCGATCTCTCAACTGCCTGCCCTACTGTGGTGGCTAGCTCTACTTATATAAGCCCTGGTCCTCTTCCCAAATATCGAGCGGGAAGGGATCCAACAATGGCGGGAAAATTTGAAGGGGGGAAGCTAGTACAAGCTATCCTAACAAAAGCGGTCTTCGCCTGCAAAAGGCTCTGGTGGTGACACCGTCTTGGGCTCCACGATGACCTCCGTCTCTCCGTCCTTCTGGTCTAGGTCTTGTTGCACCGATATGGTAACCTTTTCCTGACATCTCGGTACTCCTCGCCTGCGGGCCTCCTTAGCACCAAAGAGGAAACAAGGACGCTGTGCGCGCTGGCGCTCGCCTGGCGCCCGCCTAGTGTCGATCGTCATGGCTCATGTCATGAGAGCCTCGTGAGGTTTGCCCCGCCTTGATATCTCTGCTCCTCATGAGCCAGCCTGGCTAGGCCACTCCTGAGGAGGCCTTGCGTCATTCGCCTCGCGAGGTTTGGCCCCTCGCGAGGGTCTTGGATGCCTTGTTGAGGAAGATGGGCCGTACGGCCTGCTGGCTTAGCCACGCCGTGGGCCGCAGGAAGGCAAGTCTGGGGACCCCCATTCCCAGAATGCCGACAGTAGCCCCCGGGCCCAAGGTGCGCTCGGGCTTGGCTTTGCGGTGAAGCCAAGGGTCAAGTACGGAGCGTCGCGGGCCCCAAAAGCCTATGGCCTCGGTTGACGCGTGGCGGTTGATTGTAAGTGGGCGTCTCCGTTTCCCCATGCTGCCTCGGCAACTGCTCGATTGGTCAAAAGGCTAGCGCGGACAGCGCTTGCCTTCATTACTTCCTCTTTGCCTTGCTCCAGATCCCCTTTCTCGCTCCTCGCCACCGCTACCTCCAGATCCGCTCCAGTCTCATCCTGCATCTGTGATCCATGGCGCCGGCAAAGTCAAGACTTCCTCAACACCGGCTTGGTATGAGCCGACTCTTGAAGCGCCTGCCGTCACGGAGAGGAGCCTCGCCTCCGTGCGCCTGCTGACGGCGGGTGAGAGCAACGAGGTGGGGGGAGACCGAGCTCCTGCTTGCCTCTGGCATGCCGGAGCCTGAGGAAAGCACTTTCTTCCCCTTCTTCTCAGGCAGTGTTGCCGTCGGGTTGGTTCCTCCTTTCTCTGATTTATTTTATGAAGTCCTCGACCACTACGGGTTGCAGGCGTTGCACCTCCATCCCAAGTCTATCCTCCTCCTGTCCATCTTCGCCTACTACAGTTAGGCGTATCTGGGCGTGATGCCATCCGTGGCACTCCTGCGCCATTTCTTCTTCCTCCATATCAGCGAAGGGCACATCTCCGGATGCACTAATTTCATCGCATCTGGCAAGGCCAACTCGATCTCGAGCACCGGGAAAAGGTCCGACAACATTCGATCCAAATGGGACATGGTGGACGCCAAGCGCGCCGATCCGCGTCTAGCATTGCCAACGGTGGCACCCTCTTCCAACGATGGGTGGCCCAAGGCGGAGCTTGCTGATGAGCGGGCGTCGTTAGTGTTGGGGCATATGATGACCGACTTGAAGTCGGGCAACGCGAAGGCGGCCAAGGTGATGGGGGTCATGATCCTGAGGGAGTTCTTCACGCTGCGAGTTGCCCCGCTCCAGGCGCGCACTCCCCCTGTGGGAGCTTGAAGAAGAGGGAAACAAGACCCGCCTGAGGCCGGGGGCCCTGCCTGACGATGAATTGGCCGCTGTCCTGCGTCCCATAGTTGGGGACAACCAGGAGTACCCGCTAAGCGCCTTCGTTCCCCTGTTCCAATGCAAGGACCGGGAGGAATTTGTCGCCTCCAGGCCAACCTTTGACGCGCGCGGCCTGGTGCCGCCGTCGCTCGCTAGAGGTCCTGCAACACCGAAGCCGGTGGAGGTGTCCTTTGATGAGTCCTGCAGGGAGGAGGAAGAGGAGGTGGACTCGGAGAACACTCTTGAAGAGGTGGGGGAGACTTCCCCTTTGAGCAAGTCCGAAATCCTCCACGCCCTTCCTGACGATGCCGAGGCCGACACTCGTCAGGAGGAGAGGGAGCAGCCCCTCATCCCGACGAGGGGTAGGTCGTCCCTTGTGCCTCCCGATGCCGTCTTCGTCCCGATGCCTCCGAGGGCTGGCTCCGACCCTGCCTCCACAACGCCTGCCGCCGCCGGAGCCCGCACGCCTGCTCACCAGGTCCCGATGTTGTCAGGCTTCAAGCTTCTCAAGCGGAGGGTGGAATACACCGCGGTGGATTAGTAAGTGCTCGATCTCCGTCTTGTTTTTGCTCATGTCGCTGCTTCAAGACATTCATCCTCGGTTGATCAGGCCGACGTCTTCGGCGAAGAAGAGGAAGGAGGACGCGGCGGCCATGCCTCCCTCCGCAGAGAAAGGAGGTAGCAGCGCCCGCATCTCCCCTACCCGATCGTCCTCACGGGGCCAAGAGGAACATCGCCACGTGGAATCAGCCGCCATGGCCCCGCTGGCTCCGGAAGTGCAAGCGCCTGGTGCGGCTGAGGAGGTCCCAGCTGCTCCGGAAACCGCTATCCCCCAGGCCCTGGAGATGATGTCGCCTCCTCACACTGCTGCTCCTCCACTCCTAGGTTCTTCTGCTCCTGCTGCTGTTTTGGAATGTGCTCTTTCAGAGATGACCCAATTGCAGGCAGATATCTTGGGCGCGGACCCACGCCTGGTGGCCGGGCGCCTGGAGCTGGCCTCTAACTGGCTTCACTCCGACCTCGCGGTTCGTGCGAAGCTGAGCCAGGCCACTGCGGCTTTCGAGAAGGAGAAGCAGAGTGCCGCCAATGCTGCAGCCAATCGTGAGACGGCGCTGAAAGATGCCAAGGCCGCCCGTGACCACTGCCAAGTGCTAGAGGAAGAGTTGCAAAGCTTGCGCGACAAGCACGCTGACGAAGCGTGCGGCCGCCTGGCAAAGGAGCAGGAGGTGAACGCCCGGGAGGACGCCGTCAAGAACCGCGATGCTGAGCTGGCGGAGTTGGGGAAAACACAGGCCGCCGAACGCAACCAGTTGGAAGAGCTGGAGCAGAAGGTGAAGGCAAGGGAGGCCGATCTTGATGCCAAGGCACGGATCCTGGCCGATGACCGCGTGGCCTTTGCTGCCCTCGAGGAGAGATCTCGCAAGGCGCTGCAGACGCTCTACGATCACGGCCTGGAAAAGCCGCTGGCCAGTGATGAGGATGGCCCCGCCCAGTTACTTCATCTCCTGGTGGAGGCGCTCGAGGAAGTCCCTGATGGCGTTGGTCCTATGGCGGAGGCGGAGGCTCGCGTCCTGTCTTCACCTACATTGACCCGCGTTTTCAGCCACCTGCACCTTCGCGATCCCAACGCTTGCCTTGACGAGTTGCTTGAGCCTGTGGCTGAGGATCACTGCGAAGCCGCCGTCGCAGCTATGCAAGGTCAGGTGGAGGCCCTGCTGGAGAGGTTCCACGGCTTTGCCTCCTCACCCTTGTCTGGCGATGCCACCGACCCTGCGGCTGGCTATGCAGGCGAAGGCGTCTCTACTCGGGATGGAGCACCTTCTGCAAGTGACGGCGGTGTCGAGGGGTAACCCACGGCCAGTTTCCTGCTTTGTTCCTGCAACATGCATCAGGCCTCGAGGAGGCGTTTAAACTTTTCATTTGATATTGTGAGGACAATATGTTTGTAATATTTGCTTCAAGATTTTGCGCTTTCCTTCCTATTTACTTTGCGTTCTGCGTCGGCAGAGCCCGGCCCCGCGCATACCTCAACCTCCATTGGGCCGGCCGGAGACCAGGACAGAACAAGGACTGAGGGGCTATGTGACCAGTTAGGCTCCTGAGTCGCGATGCTCAGGAGTCCCCCTTGATGCGCAAACAGCATATAGGGAGAGTTCGCGAGGGTAGATTAATATTCTACGTCGGCAGAGCCCGGCCCCGCACATACCTCAACCGCCATTGGCCCGACCAGAGACCAGGACGTGCCAAGGAGTGAGGGGCCACGTGACCATTTAGGCTCCTGAGTCACGATGCTCAGGAGCTCCCCTTGACGTGCAAACAATTTCCATATCTACCCTCGCCGAGGCCTCGGGAGGGGCGTGCGACACCCAGGTCCGGGAGACCTGTTTGGGTGGCGTGCGCTTGGGCGTGACCCGAGCGCAGCCCCCGTGCCCAGCAAGTTCCTATTTGCTTTGCATTCTGCATCGGCAGAGCCCGGCCCCGCGCATACCTCAACCGCCATTGGGCCGACCGGAGACCAGGACGGACCAAGGAGTGAGGGGTTACGTGACCAGTTAGGCTCCTGAGTTGCGATGCTCAAGAGTCCCCCTTGACGCGCAAATAGCATATAGGGAGAGTTCGCGAGGGTAGATTAATGTTCTACGTAGGTAGAGCCCGACCCCGCGCATACGTCAACCGCCATTGGGCCGACCGGAGACCAGGACGGGCCAAGGAGTGAGGGGCTATGTGACTAGTTAGGCTCCTGGGTCGCGATGCTCAGGAGTCCCCTTTGACGTGCAAACAATTTCCATACCTGCCCTCGCCGAGGCCTCGGGAGGGGCGCGCGACACCCAGGTTCGGGAGACCTAGTTGGGTGGCGTGCACTTGGGCGTGACCCGAGCGTAGCCCCCGTGCCCAGCCCCCGCGCGCGGCTCTCCCGGGGGGAGGCATTGCGGTGAGGCTGGACGCTTAGCTCTGGGCTTCCTGAGGTTGGTATGACCGTGGGGTTGCCCTCCGGTGTTTATCACCAGCGTGGAGCATAGTGCTTCCGCTTGTGCACGGGCATAGCCGCTCCTCGGCAGTGTCGACGGCCAGCGCAGAGCATGGTGCTTCCACTTGTGTGTGCGATGGGGGGCCCCTCCGGGAGGAGCCCCCGGGGCGTGTACAGCCCCGCCCTAACACGTGGCTTGCATGGCAGGGCTGCGAGGTGTATCTGGGCACTCGTGAGCCAGCGCGGGACTCACGAGGCCCTACCTCAAGGCGGCTTGCGCCTGGTCTTGAGTCTTGGTGACTGTGTGTTCCTGCAAGGCGGTTAGGTGCAATCACTTTACGTGCTCAGGTCCCGGCCCTCGAGCGAGCTCAGCCGCCGCTGGTATGCCAGGTCGCGATGCCGTGGTCAGGGCCAGGGGGTGAGGACTGGAGAGCCAGTAAGAGCTCCTGAGTCACGATGCTCAGGAGCCCCCCTTTTAATGAGCAAGCGAATTGCACAAGATGAATGGACCCGTGGCGGGTGGCGATCGAGCAGGCGATAGCCGTAAGTAGGTTAAGCATGGAAGCCAAATCAGCTTGGGTAAATGCAGGAAAATACATGCCACTGGGTCCGGCCCGAGCGGCTTGAGGATAATGCAGCCCGAGGGGCGCCCCCAGTAAGGTAAGCTAAAGAGATAAGCAAAAGGGATACATGCCACAGGGACGGACACACGTGGCCTGGGAATAATGCAGACCGAGGGGCGCTCCCAGCTAAACGAGCTTGGAAGATGTCACCTGGTTCTGTAGACGAAGTAGAGTTGGTGCAGCTGAAGGCGCGCGTCGAAGGAGCGGCCCCTGATGAACCACCAGGGCCCTGAGCCTTGGGAGGCTCTAGGGGCTCGGCAGGTTCCCTGAAGATCGTCTCCATTTCCTCCGGGACGGCATGGTACCTGACCTTCTGAGCCGCCAGGGCGCGCCGCATGTGGCACTGATAGGCTGACGCCATGCTCGGCAGGCCGAAGGGCATGCGAACGTAGCTGTGTGGAGGACCCTTGCAACGGCCCACACGCGAAGGCCAGAAACGCTCCTGAGAAGCGCCCTGTTGAGCCCTGGGACGTCGATGCAGACACGCAGCCCGGCATCCTCGCCTGGATGTGGAGCTGCGGCTATAGCCGTGCATGGCCCTTGCATCTTGCAGTCCCTGAGTGGTCTTGGTGATAAACTCCTAAGTGGTGAGCACTCCTTGCCATGTCTTCTCCTGAAGGAAACGTGTCGCGAAGCACGCCTCCAAGTGGTGCCCAAGTGCCTCCCTCATAAGGCTGGCAAGGTCTGAGGCCCTCCAAAGGAGAGCCCCCGAGCCCTGCCCGAGGAGGGCGCCAGGTGCGCCTTCCTATGCGACAGAGGGAGGCGCCCCTGGAGCGGGCGTTGATCCTGACGAGGCACCAGCTGCGAAGCCATCCTCCTGAGGTCCTGCATGGTGCAACTGCTTCTTCTTGGGGATGGCATCCGGAGGGCCCTCGCTCCTGATGTCGGGGTCGTTGATTGCTGCAGCTTGGAAGGCACGCTCGAGGGAGCACACCGCATCTCTTTCTACACACGGGACCGTGATGATTCCGCCGCTTCCTGGCATCTTGAGGACGTTGTAGCCGTGATGGGTGACTGCCATGAACTTGGCCAGGGCCGGATACCTGAGGATGGCGTTGTACGATAGGCAGATGTGCACGATGTCGAAGTCGATGAGCTCGGCGCGGTAGTTCTTGCACTCTCCAAAGGTGACTGGCAGGCGGACCTGCCCTATCGGTGTGGTGGAACTATCGGTCACTCCCGAGAAAGGCTTGATAGACTGGAGCTGCTCATACGACACTTGGAGGTTGTTGAACGTGTCAACGGACAGGACGTTGAGCCCCGCGCCTCCGTTGATGAGGGTCTTGGTAACATGCACATTGCTGATGACTGGGGAGCACAACATCAGGAGGGCGCCAGCAGTGGCCGCACACTTGAGCTGATCTGCCGAGTTGAAAGTGATGGCACATTGGGACCACTTGAGCGGGCGCGTGGCCATGAGCTTGGGGAGCACTGCGTTCACTTTGCGAGCGAACTGTTTGAAGATGCGCTGAGAGGCTGGGGCCTAGGCGCCGCCCAAGATGAAGGCGATTGCACGCGGCACCTGGAAGCCCCCAGCCCCCTCGTCTTGATGGTGATCATCGTTCCTTCTTGGTGGCGGCAGCGGGGGAAGGCCGGCGTTGCCCTGAGGGCGATCCTCACGAGGTTAGTTGTCAGGACCCCGACTCAATGCCACATCGATCTAGCATGTAACACCTCATATCACTTTGCGGCCTCACGCACGGTATTCCCACGGGTGTCGCCTTACCTTTGCCCGGGACCGTTTGCGCCTTTTGGCACACGTATATGACAGTGTCGCTAGCATCCATATGATAAGGAGCCCGGGCTGACATGGCTAGTCGTAAACCCAAAGTGGCACAGACTTACAGGGACAGGCATCCATGACCCAACATCGAACGTGTCAGTCATCAGCGAGTGAATCCAGGCTGTAGCACTGGGCTAGCAGGACTCCGGTGAACCGGGCTGTAGCGGGCTAACAGGACTCTGGTATTCATCGCGTGACATTTCCCCGAAGGGACAGACACAGGAACGAAGAAGGACACATGCCGGCCAGCCTAAGTGTTCCGGAGCAGTAGCAAGCTACCATGGCTTAGTGGAAACACTAGGAGACATTTCCCCGTAAGAGAGGCTACTAAAGATAAACAACTAGATGGTCAGATCCCACACATACCAAGCATTTCAATAACATACACACAATATGCTCGATATGTGCAAATACAACATGGCATCACAACATGACTCTACGACTCAAGTAATTTATTCAATAGGCTCCGAGGAGCGAGATATTACAAACATGGGTCTCATGACCCAACAATCAGAGCATACAAGTCAAAGCACATGCGGAAGCTTAACATGTCTGAGTACAGACATCTAGAAATGAAAAGGCTGAGAAGCCTGACTATCTGCCAGATCCTGCCGAGGGCACAAGATCGTAGCTGAGGTAACAAGCTAAACGTCGAAGCCCACGTGGAACTACTAGTGAGACTGAAGTCTCTCTGCAAAAACATAAAATAGGCAAACGTGAGTACAAATGTACCCAGCAAGACTTACATCAGAACTAACTACATATGCATCATTATCAACAAAGGGGGATGGTGGGGTTTAACTGCAGCAAGCCAGCTTTGACTCGGTGGCTATCCTGAACTACGACTGCAATGTAACTCTTTTGAGGTGGCGCACACGAGTCCACATATTCCCCATATCAATACACCACTATGGATCCGCTCCCGTCTCCCTACGAGAGCGCCATCCATAGCACTCACGCTTATCTTGCGTATTTTAGAGTATCCACTTTCACTTGTCTATGAACTGATATAAGCAACCCAGAAGTCCTTTTCCGCGGACACGGCTATTCGAATAGATGATGTTAACCCTGCAGGGGTGTACTTCTTCATACATGTTTCCACCACTTAGCGTCTGCACACGACATGTGCTCGGCAGACTTCAAGCGAAAGCCGACGTGGGTGTAGACCACGACCTACCTAAACACTCAAGTCTCTAGTCCAGGTTTATCGCCTATTCGGGTTCCATCCATGAGGAGATCCGGCCGGAGTTTCGCTCACAGCCCCAAACGATGTGAACAGGGTTCTGTGACACCAAACGGGCGCCCGGTATACCCGGCCACGTGCCTACCGCATCACAGCCCACCCCTACGGTCAGCGCTGTCCACGGCCTCCAGCATACTACAAACACCAGAAACTACTTGCAACTCCTGGACAGAGGAGAAGGGTGAATAATAAGTCGAGCGGGGTCATATTTCAGGGCCCAATGTATGGTAGTAGCTGAATCATGGATCACAAACACAGAACTCAGTTCCTAAGGACGGCTTCAATGAGACAACCCACCATGTACTCCTACATGGCCTCTCACCGATACCTTTTACCAAATCGTGTTCCCACACTTAGCTCACACACAGTAGGACATGTTCACACACTTCTGATTCATCCCCGATGAATCAGACCTGACTCAACTCTAAGCAGTAGCAGGCATGACAAACAAGCATGAATGAGTAGGCACATCAGGGCTCAAACAACTCCTACTCATGCTAGTGGGTTTCATCTAATTACTGTGGAATGACAGGTCATGCAGAGGATAAAGGGGTTCAGCTACCGCAGCAAGTAACAGATGAATCGTTGTTGTCCTAATGCAATAAAAGAGAGCAGGAGCGAGAGAGTGGGATTGTATCGGAATGAACAAGGGGGTTTTGCTTGCCTGGCACTTCTGAAGATAACATTGAGTCTTCATCAGTGTCAGCGATCACAACGTCGGAACATCGTCTACCGGGAGGGAACAGATACCGGCAATAAAGAAGAAATACAATCAATGCAATGCACAATATGATGCATGCTCATGACATGGCAATATGAATGTGTTTTGAGCTAATGCCACTAGCAACAGATTAAATGAAGTTGGTTTGAATACAAGATTCAAATTCAAACTCCATATGTGATTATTCAAATGCCATTTAATTGATTTGTGCTAAACAGCAGCTATAAGTTGTTCTAACATGCATGAAAATGGTACAGATGGATTCCTTGAATTTTTCTGATAATTTTTCATATATAATTTATTTAATTTGGAGTTACGGTTAATTTTCTATGAATTTTAGAAGTTTTGGACATTTTCTGAAAATAATAAATCATTTAAGATTTATTTAAATTCCAGAAAGGAATTATTGCGTCAGCATGACGTTGGCATGATATCACAGGTCAACAGGGGCTGGTCCGGTCAAACCTGACGTGTGGGGACCACACGTCAGTGACACAGTTAACTAACCTAAGTTTAATTAGAGCCTGGGCCCGCATGTCAGTGTCAGCAGGGGGGGGTAATTAGTTTAACTAATTCGATTAGTGCTAATCCTAATTAGCTAACAGGGCTGGGCCCACCTGTCATTGAGTCAGGGCGTTCAACTGGGGTCAAACTCGCCGGACTTGGTCCACGGCTCGTCGCCGGTGAAGCCCGAGACGGCGGAGGGGGTCGGAATTCCTCCTCCGGCGACCAAATGGCCGGCGGAGGGCAGCTACGTGACGCTGAAGATCCCGCGCGTCGAGTGGTGCGGTCAGTTAGGCCGGGGGCGACCTATATCGACGGCGGCGAGCTCAAAGGCGAGTTCGGGCAACCGCGGAGATGGCGCTATAGGGCATGGCAGGGAGCACCCGTGGGTGTTTCGGGTTCACAGGAGCGCGGTGAGCACGCTGGTGATGCTCGGGCGAGCAGACGAGCTCAGGAGCATGGAGCTCGTCGGCCGTGGCGGCGGCGAGCTTCGGCGGAGGTGGGGAACGGGGCTAGAGCAAGAACGCGAGCAGGAGAGGAGGGGGAATCGGTCCATGAGCTCACTGTGGTTGCAGAGCGCGTCTCAGTGGGCTCGGGGGCGACCTGTCGGCGGTGAATCGAACGGCGGCGATCACCGGCCGTGGCGATGAAGATGGCGGTGATGGCGTCACTGCAGGGCTCCTGGTGTTGCTTGGAGGGGTGGGGAGGAAGAGTAGGTCGAGGCAGAGCTTTGGGAGGCGTCGGGGAGGCGAGGGGAGCACGGTAGGCGTGGCTACGGCGAGCGGCGGCGACGAGTTTCGCTCGGGCAGAGAGGGAAAGAGGCAGAGGAGGGAGATGAGCTCGAGGGAGTGAGCGAGAGGGACCAGGGGGCTGCGTGGCGATGCTAGAAGGGCCGGGGAAGCAGGAGGTGGCCGGGGCGCGTGCCGGCGGGCGTCGGGCGCGTGCCCGTCCTCCTGGCAGGGAGGAAGACGACAGGGGAGGGAGGCGGCGGTGGGCTGGGCCGCACAGGAGCTGGGCCGGCTGGCTACCGGGTGAGCGCCAGATAGGTCCTCTCTCTCTCTCTTTTATTTCTATTTAATTCTGTTTTCTATTTTCTGTAGTTTGTTTTCATTTAGTTTTAGACACTAAACCATTTTATAAAATCCTGGAAATAGTTATGTGGCTAGGACTAAAATATACCAAACCACATAAAATGTTCCGATATTATTGGACATATATTATTTATATATCAAATATATATCCAATGCAAATAGCTATTTATTTAATTCAAAGGCCCAAAATAATTAACTCTGAGATACCAAAAATATTGTTTTGAGTTTTACCTCTTTGCAATATTTTCAGAGACTAAGAGGAACATTTTCTGGGGCTTCTTTGAGAAGATTTTAATGTTGATCATTTTTAGAAGGTTTCTGAGGCTTTGAAAATCCCTCAATTCAAATTTCATTTGAATTAAAACATGATGCTCACATGAGGTCTAGCCTAGTGCATAACAGGACCAGGGATGTGACATTAGTCCCTCCAGGCGCCCCCGCAAGCATGGTCCTGCCAGTGGTCCTCACGAGGCCTGTCACGCCACTCCTGGCGCGGGCCACGGTCATCCCAGCATCCGCCTCCACGTCCTCCTCCACGGTCGTAGCTCCGGTCGCTGCGTTCGGGGCATTGACCGAAACGTCCTACTCGTATGGCTCTAAGCTCTTGACAGTCACTAGTGTTCTGGGTGTTCAGGTTGTGGAAAGCGCAGAACGGTCGGCCACTCTTGGATGACTCGGGCTGATCTCTGCACCGCTTGGTGTCGGGCTCTGCTGCTAGCACTGCTGCTTCCTTGCGCTTCACGTCCTTTGCCTTGGCCTTCTTCTCCTCTGTGTGCGCGGCTGGCAGCTCGAGGAGGGAGAGGCGCCCCTCCTTAGCTCTTGCGCACTTGGCCGCCAGGTTGAACAACTCCTGAGATGTGCACAGCTCCTTGTGAATAGCGAGCTCTTCCTTCATCTTGACGTCACGGACGCCGTCGGAGAACGCGGAGATGATGGCCTTGTCCGTGACCTTGGGGATCTTGAGGCGAGTGTTGTTGAAGCGCTGGATGTACTTCTGGAGGGTCTCTCCTAGTTGTTTCTTGATGCAGCCCAGGTCACCCGCAGTCGGCGGGCGGTCGCGAGTGCCCTGGAAGTTGGCGATGAAGCGCTCGAACATCTCGTCCCAGGAGGAGATCGAGCCGTGCTGCAGGTTCAGGAGCCAGGAGCAGGCACCGTTCTTGAGAGCCATGGGAAACTAGTTCGCCATTAATTTCTCATCGCCGTTGGCCGCTTTGATGCTCAGCTCGTAGAGCTGTAGGAACTCCGCGGGATTGGAGGTGCCGTCGTAGCAGGGAGGCAGATCCAGCTTGAACTTGCCTGGCTAGGCGACGCTACACAGCTTGGGGGTGAAGGCGCGGCAGCCGGCCGTGGTTGCCGGGGCCCGCCTCGGAGGTGGAGCTTGGTCTTGATGAGGTCCATGCGGCGCCGCTGCAGGTGGCGCGCGGTCTTGACGAGGCGGTGCGGGGAGCGCTGGTGCAGCTTCTCGCGGCCGTGGGATTTGTTGGCAGCTCTCTCTTCACGCGCGGGCATCGGGTGTTGTGGATCACGCCACGGGGCCGCGCACCTTGGTGCCAAGGCACCATCTTGGGGCAGAGGTGGTGGAGGCGCGCCATGAGCCTCGTCGCCCGTGGCTGGCTGAGGGTGAGGCAGAGAGTGGGATGGCGCCGGGGAGCCCCCTGCGGCGCGAACGAGCTTGGCGACGCGATCGAGCCACTCCTCGTAGAGGTCGTCGACTGGGCGGTAGTACAGGAGCTCGTTCGCCACGATGAGCGCGGCCCCTGCCTCCATGGGAGCGCGGCGCGCATGAGACGAAGAACCAGCCGGGGTCAGCGACGGAGTGGCGGTGCGGCCGTACTGCCTCACCGATGGATGCAGCGAGGATGCTTGCTGCTCGTTCCCCGCCGGGTCGGTGGCGGTGTTGGCGGTGGGAGATGGAGAACAACGTGGTGGCCCGCCGACGGGGGCCGTCTGAGCAACGCGGGCGGTTAGGGTAGCCCGACGCTCAGCTTGAGCACGGCGAGCATCCACCATGGAAACGATGGAGCGACGGATCGACTAATCGACGAGAGGGAAGCTACGACGCACCCCTACCTGGCGTGCCAAATGTCGGATGTGGGGTTCCGGCAAAACCCTTAAGGTTCGAACACTGGGGTGCGCGCGAAGTCTCTCTCTCTCTCTATCGATCCACGCCCTAGCTCACTAAGATCTCGCGGACGAACTTGATAAACTCACAACACAGAAAGAGACGAGATTTATACTGGTTCGGGCCACCGTTGTGGTGTAATACCCTACTCCAGTATGGTGGTGGTGGATTGCCTCTTGGGCTGATGATGAACAGTACTAGGGGAAGAACAGCCTCCTGAGGTTTAGTTGTTCTTGTGCTTGGTGAACTAGTGGGTGAGAGCTGGATGAACTGCTCGATCTATCAACTGCCTGCCCTACTGTGGTGGCTAGCTCTACTTATATAAGCCCTGGTCCTCTTCCCAAATATCGAGAGGGAAGGGAGCCAACAACGGCGGGCAAATTTGAAGGGGGACAGCTAGTACAAGCTATCCTGACAAAAGCGGTCTTCGCCTGCAAAAGGCTCTGGTGGTGACGCCGTCTTGGGCTCCACGATGACCTCCTTCTCGCCGTCCTTCTGGTCTTGGTATCATTGCACCGATATGGCAACCTTTGCCTGACGCCTCGGTACTCCTCGCCTGCGGGGGCCTCCTTAGCACCAAAGAGGAAACAAGGACCCTGTACGCGCTGGCGCTCGCCTGGCGCCCGCCAGGTGTCGATCGTCATGGCTCACGTCACGAGAGCCTCGTGAGGTTTGCCCCGCCTTGATATCTCCGCTCCTCATGAGTCTTCCTGGCTAGGCCACTCCTGAGGAGGCCTTGTGTCGTCTGCCTTGCGAGGCCTGGCACCTCGCGAGGGTCTTGGATGCCTTGTTGAGGAAGATGGGCCATACAGCCTGCTGGCCTAGCCACGCCGTGGGCCACAGGCAGGCAAGTTTGGGGACCCCCGTTCCCAGAATGCCGACATCCTATAAATTCGAAACACGCCTGAAAATCATAAAACTTGGCAAGTTGTCATGACATGGCACCAACATGCTGCGGTAAATTTTTTGGGCGAATTGGGACAAGCTTTGGTGTAAGCTTATTGCAAACCGGAGCTTCCCTCAAGAAGGCTCGTGGTTCCAAGAGGGAATGTGTCACCACCGTGTGCGAAACGACATACATACACTGCCTTCTCCCGCCTTAATTTTTTTACACAGGCAGATTAGATCAAATAGAAGTATCGTGCTAAATTTTGGAATTATTCCAGGTTCGTTTTGTCACACCCTAGCTAGTTCAAGCAATAGAGTGTGCATCATGTTTAAATTTCTCTTAATTTTGAAATGGGGAAAGCAGAACCCCCATCACCCCCCCTGGAAACAACTAGGGTTTACTAAAATTATTTTCAATGAACCTGAAATGCCCTTCTAAAAAGTTCACCCTCTTTGTCTTAGGTTAGAACCTCTGGCAAAATTGGTGCACAATTTTCTAGGTCAACAGAAGGTCATTGGTTTAAATCATAAATATTTGAATTTCGGCATTTAAATGCTATTAAATAATTTAAATGCTCAAATAATTCTGGAAATAAATATTTGTTGTTAGGAATAATCCCAACAGAGCCCACAATTATTTTCAGGATTTTAGTAAGTGCCTAGGTATTTTTAATAAAGCCCTAAAGCTACAGAAAAATAGAAAAAGAAAACAAAACAGGAAAGAGAAGGGGAAAGACTTACCTGGCGCCACCCACCAGGCCCACCTGCTGGCCCAGCCCAGCCACCGCGCCAGCGAGCAGCTTGGCCTGGCCAGGCAGGCAGGCAGGTGCTCGACGGCAGCACCAGCGCGCGCCACGCAGCTGGCTGCCGCCCTGCTTCCTCCCCTCGCCGCCCTGCTGGCCTGGACAGGATCCATGTCGCCGCCTCGACCTCTGGACACGCTCACTCGCCCCCTGCCTCACTCCCTCGCTCCCCTTCGCCATGGCCGACGCAGCCGTCGCCATTCCGCCACCGTAGTCGCGTCCACCGCCGTCCCCGTGGTGCTCCACCGTGTCCCGAAGCTCCGCCACTTCCTCCTCAATCGCTCCACCAAGCCACGCCCCGCCGGAGGCCTGCAAACGACTCCACCGAGCTCGACTTCAACCTCGGGCTGCCCAGATCGCCTCCGCCGCCCCGCTTGCTCCGGCTCGTCCCCGACCGCGCCGTCTGCTCCTACGTGATCGCCGTGAGCTGCTGCACCTCTCCATCCTCTCCGCTCTTCTTCTCGTGCACCATAACGAGCACACGAAGCTCACCCGCACGCACCGCCGTGGAGCTCGTCGCCGACGTGTCTCCGGCCAAACACCGGCCATGCCACCTAGTCTAACAACTTCACCGCATCCCTAGGGGCACAACGCACCTCACCACACGCCTCGCCATGCCCCGTAGCCTCGGGCTCACTTTCACCCAACTCCGGCGACCGCAAAGCTCGTCGCCGGCGATGTTTCTGGCCACCCCGAGCCCAACCACCACCACCAAACGCTACGGCTCGTTCCCAGCTACCCGTAGATGATCTCCGCCGTCGTTTTGGTCGCTTGAGGGCGTTTTCCGAAGCCCTCCGCCGTCTCGGCCTCGCCGGTGACTCAAGGCCGGCGGGATTAGCCCTGTTGACCGGTGGGTTTGACCACTGACGTGGACTGGGTGGGCCCAGGTTGACTCTCCTGAGTCAATGACAAGTGGGCCCCCTCTGCTAATTATCCAGATTAGTTTCTAACTAAAATTAGTTAGTTTGATTAACTACTGACACGTGGGACCCACCAGTCAGGTTTGACCTGGGCGTCCCCGTTGACCCTGACATCACCCTGACACATTGCTGACGCAGTAATTGATTTACTGGAATTATTTTTAAACAGGAAATTCCAGAAAATAGTTCAAACTTCAAAAATTCATAGAAAATCAACCATAGCTCCAAATGAAATAATTTATATATGACAAATTATCAGAAAAATTCAATCTATCCATCTGTAATGGTTTCATGCATGACAAAACAAGTCTACCTTGCTGTTTAAGCAGAATAAGGAAATGCACTATTAAGGCCATGTTTAATGAGCTAATATTTGAATCTTTGATTCAAATGAGTTCATTCCTTTCTATTTTAGCTTGCATTAGGCCAAGACACAATCATATTGCCATGTCATAGCATGCATCATATTGTTACATATCGTCATGTGTTGATTGTGTTCCGATGTGTTCTTCGTGGTAGGTTCTGCCTCCGAGGATATTCATGAGTATCCAACTGAAGGGCAGTATCCCGCTACCACTCCATCAGGCAAGCAACCAGTGATCATTCTGATACAAACCCATGTTCTCGCTTCTGCTCTTGTTTACTGCATTAAGACAACGCGATTCAAACTGCTGTGTGCTACGGTAGTTGAACCCTTATCCTCTGCATGACCTGTCATTGCCACGGTAACTATATGAAACCCACTAGCATGTGTAGGAGTTGATTGCGCCATGTATGTGATTCCTACCTTGCTATGCCTGCTATGCTGAGATTTGTGTTAGGTCTGGTTCATCTGGGTGATGGGCTAGAGTGAAATACTTATGCCGGTAATGTGAGGGATGTGTTGAACATGTTTTGGTAAAGGTATCGATGAGAGGCCATGTAGGAGTACATGGTGGGTTGTTTCATTGAGGCCGTCCATAAGAACTGAGATCTGTATGTGTGATTTAAGATGCAGTTACTACCGTACATTGGGCCCGAAACCAATGGACCCTCTCGGCTTCTTAATCACCCTAGTACTCTGTCAAGGAGTCGCAAATAGTTTCTGGTGTTTGTAGGTTATGTGTTGGCGGTCGTGCATAGCGCTGACCCTAGGGGTGGGCTATGTTGCGGTAGATACACCATGGCGCGGTGTACCGAGTCACCCGTTTGGTGTCTCGGGAACCCTATTCACATCGTTCGGGGCCGTATGTGGAAACCTGGCCGGAGTCCCTACTGATGGAACCTGGATAGGCGATAAACCTGGACTAGAGACTTAAGTGTTTAGGTAGGCCGTGGTCGACACCCTCATTGGGCTTCCGCTTGAGTAAGTGGTGAAACCGTGTATGATGAAGTACACCCCTGCAGGGTATAAAACTATTCGAATAGCCGCGTCCGTGGTAAAGGACTACTTGGTTGCCTATACAGTTCATAGACAAGTTAATGGATACTACTAAAAGACTCAAGAAAAGTGTGAGTACCGAGGATGGCCCTCTCGTAGGATGACGAGGGAGGATCCACGGTGGAGTATTGTGTTAGTGAGTAGTGGACTCATGTGCGAAAACTATTTTACTGGTGGAGTTTCATAGGATAGCTTAGCCAAGAGTCAAAGCTGGCTTGCTGCAATAACCCCACCACCTTCTTGAGAATGAGCATGTATAGTAGGTTCTGATGTAAGACTTGCTGAGTACCTTTGTACTCATGTTTGCTTAATTACTGTTTCAGACGACAACACCGCCCCCTCCAATGGGTTCTAGTAGACCTTGACGTCGACGAGTGACTAGCCACCCAGGTGGTGATCATGGCCATGGAGGGCCCTATGTAGATAGACAGGCTTCGAGAAGCCTTCTTTCTTTCTAGTGTCTGTACTCAGACCGGTTGCTTCCGCATGTGCTTGTATGATTGTATGACTTGAGTGTCGGGTCATGTGACCCTATCTGTATGACATGTTATGTATGGCTCTCTGGAGCCTTTAAATAAAGTTCTTGAGCTGTAGAGTTTTGTTGTGATGCCATGTTGTATGTACTCATATCGGGCATATTGTGTGTATGATTGAAATGCTTGGTATGAGTGGTATCCGACAATCTAGTTGTTTATCCTTGGCAGGCTTTCTTATGGGGAAATGTAGGCTAGTGTTCCTAGAGCCATAGTAGTCCGCTACAGCCCGGTTTACCGGAGTCCTGCTAGCCTAGCACTACTATTCAGGACACTTGACTGGCCGGCATGTGTTTCACTTCGTTCCTATGTCTGTCCCTTCGGGGAAATGTCACGCGGTGGCTTCCGGAGTCCTGCCTAGCCTGCTACAGCCCGGGTTCCCCGGAGTCCTGTTAGCCAGTGCTACAGCCCGGAATCACTCGCTGATGACCGACATGCTCGATGTGATTCATGTATGCCTGTCTCCATAGGTCTGTGCCGCTTTGGGTTCACGACTAGCCATGTCAGCCCGGGTTCTCTGTCATATGGATGCTAGCGACACTATCATATACGTGAGCCAAAAGGCGCAAACGGTCCCGGGCCATGGTAAGGCGACACCCGTGGGATACCGTGCGTGAGGCCGCAAAGTGATATGAGGTGTTATCGGCTAGATCGATGTGACTTGGAATTGGGGTCCTGACAGCGTTGGTATCAGAGCCGGACTGCCTGTAAGTTCGTTGAGCCAAACTGGTCGATGTCGAGTCTAGAAATGCTTTAGTTATATGTAGGGGAATTGATTGTGGGAGGGAATGTAAGGCTCTTTTACTCGTTTACTCTATGCCTCTGATCTGAGTCATTTCTCTTCTCATTCAACGTGGGTTAAGGACTAGGCTCTCTTCTTCTATCAGGTTCACGTGTTACTAATCCGTAATAGCTTATAGGATTATTGTTACAGGTCCCAGTTCAGTTTCTACTATTCTTAGTATGTTGCTAATTGAATCAGAACCTTGATATGATGTTGTTGAGTGGTATTGTGAACTGTTGTGGATGTCTCAAATCTTTTTCTGAGCATTTACAACCGTTATGCTGTCCAATTTTCCCTAGAAATTCTAATGTCTTTGCATTGTGGTTGTGCTTTCAGATGGCCAACCGTGTTCAAAACCAAGTGGTTCGCCTGACCAGGTGCCTCGACGTGCCCGGTCATACTGCTATGTTAGTCCGAGTCATGATCGAGACAGGTTACCGTTGGTATCCCCAATACACCGTCGAAGAGCAGTTCCGCGACTTTAATCAAAGCCAGTATTTCTGCACCGTCAGGATATTTCCTTCTTATCCTGGATCTACCGAGCCCCTTCACTGTTCCTATGGACTCGGGGTTACCGTTGAGATGGCTGTGCAGGATGCTGCCTATTCCATGATGACCATCATGCGAGTCCGGATTGGCCTGCTTCGGAACACTGATTTCCGTTACATGCCAGCTTCACTTCCGGGAGCACAAGGGTATCTTCAGGCTATCTATGCTGACTCCACTCAGGTGGATTCAGTAACTCGTACAACTGCTGAAATGCTCGAAGATAAGGACCGAGAGAATCGGGCCTTGAGGCTGGAGCTTTTCAATACCCGTGTTGATCATTGGGCCACATTGACTCGGTTTGCACCTGCGGTGCAAGCTGGATGTATGGATACAAGGGATCTGTATCCTGTGAGATCAGCTCTGCCAGACATGGTGGATTGGCGTGATGTGGGAGGCATCACCCCACCCCGTGGTCCCCGCAGGCCACCGTTTGTTGGTCCAAGACCCCATCCTAGCCCCTATGGTCCACATGCTCCTCAGGACCGTCTGTTTCCGGATGATCACGTTGAACTTCCAGGCTATGGAGGTGACTTCTATGAGGACTACTACGGAGCTGTCTGAGTTAGTAGTAATACCACTAGTATTGTAGTAGTTGTATCTCCACTGTCCTGCGTGACTTGTGGAATATGACTTTGCGTGTAATCGATTCCGGAGGTGTAGAAAAATAATGTATAGGAGCTTGGAATGCCTCCGATGAGATGTAACGTCTTTCATCATAGTTGTACTATAGCCTGGGCTTGTACTAAACTATGTATGATGTGTATGACCGTTGGTATATATATGGCAGTTTTATATTACCATTACATACGGATGAACATCTCTGCATTCCGTGTTATCCGTTACATTCTGCACTTCCTTGCTAAGTTTGAGCCATCCTTGTCTAAACCGTTGTCTTGTTTTCTCCTAGGATGGTCAACACCCGCAGCAACCCTGCTGCCCCAGAGCAGGGGGAGGCCAGTGCATCTAGAGGTGAAAATCTGCCTCACCCGCCTTCTCTGGACGAAGTAATGCTGGAGGCGGAAAGAAACAAGCGTGAGACTAACCGCCTGCTGGAGCGGATTGAGCAGAACACTGCACGCCACCCGTGAAATGACTTGGTGTCAATCAATGACTTTATCAAGCTATACCCACCAAAGTTCAACCATTCCGTCGAACCCCTCGACGCGGATGACTGGCTTCGCAGCATCACCCACAAGCTACATTCTGCCAACGTAGCCGAAGCCGACAAGGTTACTTATGCTGCCTATCACCTCGAAGGCCCTGCTAGTCTTTGGTGGGAAAACTTCGAAGCTATGCGCCCGGCCGGTCAAAACACTACTTGGGCTGAATTCAGTGAGGCTTTCCGTGAGCATCACATTCCGGAAGGTCTCATGGATCGCAAGAGGGAGGAGTTCTGCAACTTCACCCAAGGAAGACTGACTGTGGATGCATATAGTCGTGAATTTGGGAATCTGGCACGCTATGCCCCTATAGAGGTATCTACTGACGCTAAGAAGCAGGCAAGGTTCCGAAAGGGACTTAGCCCTGAGCTTCGCCGCGATCTCCGTCTGCACGAGTGCACATCCTTTCAGAAGTTGGTCAATAAAGCCATCAGTGTTGAGACATGCCAGACTGATTATGACGCTTCACGCAAGCACTCCCGTGATTTTGGCTCTTCATCCGGCTCTGGAGCTCAGAAACGCCGGGTGTGGATTCCAAGCACGGCACTGCCACCCAGGTTCATCCCGAGGCCATCCTTTGAGGCACCTCGTCCCAATCAACAATTTGCACCGCCCAAGACCTATGGTGGCCTCGCTGCTAATGCTGCTCCACGCCCCAATGTGGTGACATGCTTCAAGTGTGGAGAGCCGGGTCACTATAGCCGAGAGTGTCCCCAGAACAACAACCCCAATCAAACTGGAAAGTCTGTTGGCCGTCGTAAGCCCGCGGGAAAAACATTCTACGCCAAGCCGGCCACCACTGCTCGTGGCCATGTCAACTATGTTTCAGCCGAGGAGGCACATGAGGATCCTAACGTCGTCCTTGGTACGCTCCTTGTTAACTGCCATCCGGCATCTGTTCTTTTCGATATTGAAGCATCTCATTCATTCATATCCGAGAACTATGCTCGATTGCATAACACGACATTCTGTGACATGCCCACTTCCATGGTAATTCAAACTCTGGGTTCCAAATGGCAAACTTCTAGAGTAAGCCATGGGAACGAAATTCTTGTCGATAGACTTGTCTTCCTTGCATCCTTAATAGCTCTCAAGTCCTCGGACATAAACATCATCTTGGGTATGGACTGGATGTCATCTCATTATGCTAAGATTGATTGTGCCACTAGAACCGTTCAACTTACTCACCCCTCGGGCAAAACAGTTAATGTCTTAACTCGAGTGGCCAAGCACCAACTTTACTCCCTAAATGCCGACCCCCTTCCAGACCTTGAAGATGTTCCGGTAGTCCGAGACTTTCCGGATGTCTTTCCAGAAGAACTGCAAGGTGTTCCACCTGAAAGGGATGTCGAGTTTGTGATAGACCTTGTTCCGGGAACCATCCCAATTTCTAGAAGACCCTATAAGATGGCACCCCTAGAGCTAGCTGAGCTTAAGAACCAACTCGATGAGTCCTTGAACAAGGGTTTCATCCGTCCTAGTTCCTCTCCTTGGGCTTGCCCCGTCCTCTTCATCAAGAAGAAGGATGGAACGGATCGAATGGTTGTGGATTACCGACCTGTCAACTTGGTCACCATCAAGAACAAATACCCGCTTCCCAGGATCAACGACCTGTATGATCAGCTCGCTGGATCCTCAGTCTTCTCCAAGATGGATTTGAGGTTGGGCTACCATCAAATCAAAATCAGAAATGGGGACATTCCCAAAACGGCCTTTTTTACTCGTTATGGCCAATACGAGTACACCGTCATGTCCTTCGGTTTAACCAATGCCCCGGCTACCTTCTCTCGGTTAATGAACTCAGTCTTCATGGAGTACTTGGATAAATTCGTCGTAGTATACCTCGATGACATACTCATCTACTCCAAGAATGAAGAGGAACATGCCGAACATCTAAGGCTGGTATTGATGAAACTTCAAGAGCATCGCCTTTATGCCAAATTCTCCAAGTGTGAATTTTGGTTGCCAGAAGTGACCTATCGAGGCCATGTAATCTCTGGTAAGGGTATTGCTGTCAATCCCGAGCGAGTTCAAGCCGTCCTTGATTGGACTCCACCTGAAACGGTCAAGCAAGTTCGGAGTTTCCTTGGCCTAGCGAGCTATTGCCGCCGCTTCGTTAAAAATTTCTCCAAGGTTGCTAAACCTCTAACTGAACTCCTCAAGAAAGATAAAAAGTTCGAGTTGACTCCACAGTGCGAGATCAGTTTTCAGGAACTGAAAAGACGCCTGACATCTGCCCCCGTACTGGTACCACCAGACTTCTCCAAGGACTTTATTATCTATTGCGATGCCTCGCGACAAGGGCTAGGTTGCATACTCATGCAAGATCGTCAGGTAATTGCCTATGCTTCACGACAATTACACCCACATGAGGAAAATTATCCCACACATGATCTAGAGCTTGCAGCTGTAGTCCATGCACTTAAAACTTGGCGACATTACCTCCTCGGTAATCGTTGCGAGATCTTCACCGATCACCAAAGTTTGAAATATATCTTCACCCAACCAGATTTGAATCTCAGGCAAAGACGTTGGGTCGAGTTGATCTCAGACTATGACTTAGGAATAACTTACACCCTGGGCAAAGCCAATGTCATGGCTGATGCGCTAAGCTGTAAGTCCTATTGTAACAATCTGATGTTACAACAAAGTCAACCACTTCTCCATGAGGAATTTCGTAAGCTTAATCTTCACATTGTTCCTCGAGGATTCCTATCCACCCTGGAGGCGAAACCTACACTTACGGATCAGATCATCAAGGCACAGAAGGTAGATCCGGGAATCTCCCGTATTAAGAGAAACATTAAGAAAGGAGTCGCGAATTATTTCTCCATTGATGATCAAGGTGTCGTATACTTTGGGAATCGCCTAGTGGTTCCAAAGGCACGAAACCTGAGGCGGCTGATCCTTAAGGAAGCTCATGAATCCCCTCTCACCATTCATCCCGGTAGTACCAAAATGTATCAAGACCTACGCCAGAGGTTTTGGTGGACTAGGATGAAGAGAGAAATCGCTCAATACATTGCTAATTGCGACGTTTGTCGTCGTGTTAAAGTAGAGCATCAACGGCCTGCTGGCACCCTTCAACCTTTGCCATTCCCGAGTGGAAATGGGATAAAATCAGTATGGATTTCATTACTGGGTTTCCCAGGACCAACAGAGGGAATAATTCCATCTTCGTTGTGATCGACCGACTTTCCAAAGTATCCCACTTTCTACCTGTTCGTGAGAGTATCACCGCTAGCCAGCTAGCCGATTTATACATCTCCCGAATAGTGTCTCTTCATGGTGTCCCATTGGAAATTAACTCAGACCGTGGGAGTCTCTTCACCTCTCAATTTTGGGAAAGTTTCCAAAATGCTATGGGGACTCGTCTCTCTTTTAGCACCGCCTTCCTTCCTCAATCAAGTGGTCAAGTAGAGCGAGTCAATCAAATTCTGGATGATATGCTCCGAGCTTCTGTCATCTCGTTCGGAATGAGTTGGGAGAAATGCCTTCCATTCGCGGAGTTTGCTTATAACAATAGTTATCAAGCTAGCTTGGGCAAGGCTCCTTTCGAAGTTCTTTATGGACGAAAATGTCGAACACCTCTTAACTGGTCAGAAACCGGGGAAAGACAACTCTTTGGCCCGGATATGATTCAGGAAGCGGAAGAGTAGGTTCGCGTTATTCGTGAGAAATTGAAAACAGCCCAATCTCGTCAAAAGAGTCAATATGATCGTAAACATAAGCCTATGACTTATGAAGCCAACGAGAAGGCTTACCTTCGGGTTACTCCATTAAAGGGAACCCATCGTTCGGTATCAAATGCAAATTGGCTCCTTGTTACATTGGACCCTTTCGCATTCTTGCCAAACGAGGAGAAGTTGCCTACCAATTGGAACTACCTCCGCATCTTTCCAGAGTTCACGATGTCTTCCACGTTTCACAACTCAGGCGTTGCTTCGCGGATCCTATCCGTGGAGTGGACCACGAAACGCTTGATCTACAAGATAACCTCTCTTATCGGGAATATCCCATTCATATCCTTGATCAAGCCGAGCGTACCACTCGACATCATAATAAAAAGTTTCTCAAGGTTCAATGGTCACACCATTCCGAGGAAGAAGCCACTTGGGAAAGGGAGGATCGTCTTCGACTCGAGTACCCCACCTTCTTTCCAGAGGATCCTAAATCTCGGGACGAGATTCTTTTGAGTGGGGGTGAGTTGTCACACCCTAGCTAGTTCAAGCATTAGAGTGTGCATCATGTTTAAATTTCTCTTAATTTTGAAATGGGGAAAGCAGAACCCCCAACACCCCCCTGGAAACAACAAGGGTTTACTAAAATTATTTTCAATGAACCTGAAATGCCCTTCTAAAAAGTTCACCCTCTTTGTGTTAGGTTAGAACCTCTGGCCAAATTGGTGCACAATTTTCTAGGTCAACAGAAAGTCATTGGTTTAAATCATAAATATTTGAATTTGGGCATTTAAATGCTATTAAATAATTTAAATGCTCAAATAATTTTGGAAATAAATGTTTGCTATTAGGAATAATCCCAACAGAGCCCACAATTATTTTCAGGATTTTAGTAAGTGCCTAGGTATTTTTAATAAAGCCCTAAAGCTACAGAAAAATAGAAAAAGAAAACAAAACAGGAAAGAGAAGGGGAAAGACTTACCTGGCGCCACCCACCAGGCCCACCTGCCGGCCCAGCCCAGCCACCGCGCCAGCGAGCAGCTTGGCTTGGCCAGGCAGGCAGGCAGGTGCTCGACGGTGGCACCAGCGCGCGCCATGCAGCTCACTGCTGCCCTGCTTCCTCCCCTCGCCGCCCTGCTGGCCTGGACAGGCTCCACGTCGCCGCCCCGAGCCCCTGGACACGCTCACTCGCCCCCTGCCTCACTCCCCTTCGCCATGGCCGACGCAGCCGTCGCCGTTCCGCCACCGTAATCGCGTCCACCGCCGTCCCCGTGCTGCTCCACCGTGTCCCGAAGCTCCGCCACTTCCTCCTCGATCGCTCCACCAAGCCACGCCCCGCCGGAGGCCTGCAAACGACTCCACCGAGCTCGTCTTCAACCTCGGGCTGCCCAAATCGCCTCCGCCGCCCCGCTTGCTCCGGCTCGTCCCCGACCGCGCCGTCTGCTCCTACGTGATCACCGTGAGCTGCTGCACCTCTCCATCCTCTCCCCTCTTCTTCTCGTGCACCACAACAAGCACACAAAGCCCACCCGCACGCGCCTCCGCGGAGCTCGTCGCCGACGTGTCTCCGGCCAAACACCGGCCACGCCACCTAGTCTAACAACTTCACCGCATCCCTAGGGGCACAACGCACCTCACCACACGCCTCGCCGTGCCCCGTAGCCTCGGGCTCACTTTCACCCGACTCTGGCGACCGCAAAGCTCGTCGTCGGCGATGTTTCCGGCCACCCCGAGCCCAACCACCACCACCAAATGCTGCGGCTCGTTCCTAGCTACCCGTAGATGATCTCCGCCGTCGTTTTGGTCGCGTGAGGGCGTTTTCTGAAGCCCTCCGCCGTCTCGGCCTCGCCGGCGACTCAACGCCGGCGGGATTAGCCCTATTGACCGGTGGGTTTGACCACTGACATGGACTGGGTGGGCCCAGGTTGACTCCCCTGAGTCAATGACAAGTGGGCCAACCTCTGCTAATTATCCAGATTAGTTTCTAACTAAAATTAGTTAGTTTAATTAACTACTGACACGCAGGACCCACCAGTCAGGTTTGACCTGGACGTCCCGGTTGACACTGACGTCACCCTGACGCATTGCTGACGTAGTAATTGATTTACTGGAATTTTTTTATACAGGAAATTCCAGAAAATAGTTCAAACTTCAAAAATTCATAGAAAATCAACCATAGCCCCAAATGAAATAATTTATATATGAAAAATTATCAGAAAAATTCAATCTATCCATCTGTAATGGTTTCGTGCATGACAAAACAAGTCTACCTTGCTGTTTAAGCAGAATAAGGAAATGCACTATTAAGGCCATGTTTAATGAGCTAATATTTGAATCTTTGATTCAAATGAGTTCATTCCTTTCTATTTTAGCTTGCATTAGGCCAAGACACAATCATATTGCCATGTCATAGCATGCATCATATTATTGCATATTGTCATGTGTTGATTGTGTTCCGATGTGTTCTTCGTGGTAGGTTCTGCCTCCGAGGATATTCACGAGTATCCAACTGAAGGGCAGTATCCCGCTACCACTACATCAGGCAAGCAACCAGTGATCATTCCGATACAAACCCATGTTCTCGCTTCTGCTCTTGTTTACTGCATTAAGACAACGCGATTCAAACTGCTGTGTGCTACGGTAGTTGAACCCTTATCCTCTGCATGACCTGTCATTGCCACAGTAACTAGATGAAACCCACTAGCATGTGTAGGAGTTGATTGAGCCATCTATGTGATTCCTACCTTGCTATGCCTGCTATGCTTAGAGTTGTGTCAGGTCTGGTTCATCTAGGTGATGGGCTAGAGTGAAATGCTTATGCCGGTAATGTGAGGGATGTGTTGAACATGTTTTGGTAAAGGTATCGATGAGAGGCCATGTAGGAGTACATGGTGGGTTGTTTCATTGAGGCCGTCCATAAGAACTCAGATCTGTATGTGTGATTTAAGATGCAGTTACTACCGTACATTGGGCCCGAAACCAATGGACCCTCTCGGCTTCTTAATCACCCTAGTACTCTGTCAAGGAGTCGCAAATAGTTTCTGGTGTTTGTAGGTTATGTGTTGGCGGTCGTGCGTAGCGCTGACCCTAGGGGTGGGCTATGTTGCGGTAGATACACCGTGGCGCGGTGTACCGAGTCACCCGTTTGGTGTCTCGGGAACCCTGTTCACATTGTTCGGGGCCGTATGTGGAAACCTGGCCGGACTCCCTGCGGATGGAACCTGGATAGGCGATAAACCTGGACTAGAGACTTAAGTGTTTAGGTAGGCCGTGGTCGACACCCTCGTTGGGCTTCCGCTTGAAGGTTGCCGAGTACATGTCGTGTAAACGGCGGTAAGTGGTGAAAGCGTGTATGACGAAGTACACCCCTGTAGGGTATAAAACTATTCGAATAGTCGCGTCCGCGGTAAAGAACTACTTGGTTGCCTATACAGTTCATAGACAAGTTAATGGATACTACTAAAAGACTCAAGATAAGTGTGAGTACCGAGGATGGCCCTCTCGTAGGATGACGAGGGAGGATCCACGGTGGAGTATTGTGTTAGTGAGTAGTGGACTCGTGTGCGAAAACTATTTTACTGGTGGAGTTTCGTAGGATAGCTTAGCCAAGAGTCAAAGCTGGCTTGCTGCAATAACCCCACCACCTTCTTGAGAATAAGCATGTATAGTAGGTTCTGATGTAAGACTTGCTGAGTACCTTTGTACTCATGTTTGCTTAATTACTGTTTCAGACGACAACACCGCCCCCTCCAATGGGTTCTACGTAGACCTTGACGTCGACGAGTGACTAGCCACCCAGGTGGTGATCATGGCCATGGAGGGCCCTATGTAGATAGACAGGCTTCGAGAAGCCTTCTTTCTTTCTAGTGTCTGTACTCAGACCGGTTGCTTCCGCATGTGCTTGTATGATTGTATGACTTGAGTGTCGGGTCATGTGACCCTATCTGTATGACATGTTATGTATGGCTCTCTGGAGCCTTTAAATAAAGTTCTTGAGTTGTAGAGTTTTGTTGTGATGCCATGTTGTATGTACTCATATCGGGCATATTGTGTGTATGATTGAAATGCTTGGTATGAGTGGGATCCGACAATCAAGTTGTTTATCCTTGGCAGCCTTTCTTATGGAGAAATGTAGGCTAGTGTTCCTCGAGCCATAGTAGTCCGCTACAGCCCGGTTCACCGGAGTCCTGCTAGCCCAGCACTACTGTTCAGGACACTTGACTGGCCGGCATGTGTTTCACTTCGTTCCTATGTCTGCCCCTTCGGGGAAATGTCATGCAGTGGCTTCCGGAGTCCCGCCTAGCATGCTACAGCCCGGGTTCCCCGGAGTCCTGTTAGCCCAGTGCTACAGCCCGGAATCACTCGTTGATGACCGACATGCTCGATGTGATTCATGTATGCCTGTCTCCATAGGTCTGTGCCGCTTTGGGTTCACGACTAGCCATGTCGGCCCGGGTTCTCTGTCATATGGATGCTAGCGACACTATCATATACGTGGGCCAAACGGCGCAAACGGTCCCGGGCCATGGTAAGGCGACACTCGTGGGATACCGTGCGTGAGGCCGCAAAGTGATATGAGGTGTTACCGGCTAGATCGATGTGACTTGGAATCGGGGTCCTTACACGTTTGGCCTTTTTTATACATTAATTGAGTTTCTGGGCATTTAATGTGGATAATGCAAAATTGAACTACAAGCACATGCTCCAGTGCAACAAAGTTGGTTGAAAATTCACATGTTTGTCCTTGGGTGAATTTCTAGGTCCCATGCAAGAAATGGGAATGAAATTCAAACATCTGGGCGTCGTGGCTCTGCCCGAAAGATTGAGAAACTTGGTTTTTTAATTCCTATAAATTCAAAACACGCCTGAAAATCACGAAACTTGGCATGGTGTCATGACATGGCACCAACATGCTCCGGTAAATTTTTTGGCCGAATTGGGACAAGCTTTGGTGTAACTGATACGTCTCCGTCATATCTAATTTTCCAAACACTTTTGCCCTTGTTTTGGACTCTAACTTGCATGATTTGAATGGAACTAACCCGAATTGACGCTGTTTTCAGCAGACTTTCCATGGTGTTATTTATGTGCAGAAACAAAAGTTCTCGGAATGACCTGAAACTCCATGGAACTTATTTTTGGAAAATATTATAAATACTGACGAAAGAATAAAGGCCAGGGGACCAACACCCTGTCCACGAGGGTGGGGGCGCGCCTGCCCACCCTGGGCGGGCCCCCCTACCTCGGGGGCCCCCTATTGCTCGACCGACCTCAACTCCAACTCCATATATTCATATTCGGGGAGAAAAAAATCAAAGAGAAGGATTCATCGCGTTTTACGATACGGAGCCGCCGCCAAGCCCTAAAACCTCTCGAGAGGGCTGATCTGGAGTCCGTTCGGGGCTCCAGAGAGGGGAATCTGTCGTCGTCGTCATCATCAACCATCCCCCATCACCAATTTCATGATGCTCAGCGCTATGCGTGAGTAATTCCATCATAGGCTCGTTGGACGGTGATGGGTTGGATGAGATTTATCATGTAGTCAAGTTAGTTTTGTTAGGGTATGATCCCTAGTATCCACTATGTTCTGAGATTGATGTTGCTATGACTTTGCTATGCTTAATGCTTGTCACTAGGGCCCGAGTGCCATGATTTCAGATCTGAACCTATTATGTTTTCATGAATATATGTGAGTTCTTGATCCTATCTTGCAAGTCTATAGTCACCTACTATGTGTTATGATCTGGCAACCACGAAGTGACAATAATCACGACCACTCCCGGTGATGACCGTAGTTTGAGGAGTTCATGTATTCACTATGTGTTAATGCTTTGGTCCAGTACTCTATTAAAAGGAGGCATTAATATCCCTTAGTTTCCGCTAGGACCCCGCTACCACGGGAGGGTAGGACAAAAGATGTCATGCAAGTTCTTTTCCATAAGCACGTATGACTATATTCGGAATACATGCCTACATTACATTGATGAATTGGAGCTAGTTCTGTGTCACCCTATGTTATGACTGTTACATGATGAACCACATCCGGAATAATTCTCCATCACCGATCCAATGCCTACGAGCTTTTCACATATTGTTCTCTGCTTATTTACTTTTCCGTTGCTACTGTTACAATCACTACAAAACCCAAAAATATTACTTTGCTACCATTACCGTTATTTACATACTACTTTGCTACTAAATACTTTGCTGCAGATACTAAGTTATCCAGGTGTGGTTAAATTAACAACTCAACTGCTAATACTTGAGAATATTCTTTGGCTCCCCTTGTGTCGAATAAATAAATTTGGGTTGAATACTCTACCCTCGAAAACTGTTGCGATCCCCTATACTTGTGGGTTTTCAAAACTATTTTCTGGCACCGTTGCCGAGGAGCATAGATCTATTCTTTGAGTTACTTGGGATTTATATCTGCTGGTCACTATGAGGAACTTGAAAGACGAGAAAACAAAAATTTATCCCTCAACTACGAGGGGAGGTAAGGAACTGCCATCTAGGTCTGCACTTGATTCACCTTTTGTTTTGAGTAAGCTTGCGACACCTAAACCTACTTCTGCTATTCATTCTGATATGTCGCATGTTATTGATGATGCCACTTCTGCTATGCATGATACTTATGATGAAACTACTTCTATGCTTGATACTACTGTGCCACTTGGCTAATTTCTTGATGAACAACTTGCTAGGGCTAGAGAGAATGATATTATTGAAACTAATAATATTGATGATAGTTTTGATGAAGGCTCTCCTAATAAATATGAATTACCTGTTGTCCCTGAGGGTTATGTTATGGATGAAGAAGCTGCTAGAACTATTTTAGCTTGCAATGATAGATATGATCTTAAGAAGTTATTAGCTAAATGGAAGCAGCAATCTCTTAATGCTAGAATGAAACCTGACCCTGGTTTTGCTACTTCACCTATATGTGTTACTGATAAGGATTATGAATTCTCTGTTGATCCTGATATAATTACTTTGGTTGAATCTGATCCTTTTTATGGCTATGAATCTAAAACTGTTGTGGCACATCTTACTAAATTTAATGATATAGCCACCCTGTTCACTAATGATGAGAAATCTCGCTACCTTTATATCCTTAAAATATTTCCGTTATCATTAAAGGGTGATGCTAAGATATGGTTTAATTATCTTGATCCTGGTTGTGTGTGTAGTCCCCAGGATATGATTTATTACTTCTCTGCTAAATATTTCCCTGCTCATAAGAAACAAGCTGCGCTATGGTATATATATAATTTTGTGCAAATTGAAGAAGAGAGTCTCCCACAAGCTTGGGGGAGGCTTCTCCAATTACTGAATGCTTTGCCTGGTCATCCTCTTAAGAAAAATGAAATACTTGATATATTTTATAATGGACTAACCGATGCTTCCAGAGATTACCTGGATAGTTGTGCTGGTTCCGTTTTCAGGGAAAGAACACCGGATGAAGCTGAAATTCTATTGAATAATATGTTGACCAATGAAAATAATTGGACGCTTCCTGAGCCTATTCCTAAACCAACTCCGAAGAAAAGAGGTGTTCTATTTCTCAGTCCTAAAGATATGCAAGAGGCAAAGAAATCCATGAAAGAAAAAGGTATTAAAGCTGAAGATGTTAAGAATCTACCTCCTATTGAAGAAATACATGGTCTTAATTTACCGCCTATTGAAGAAACATATGATTTTAATCCCTCACCTATTGAAGAAACTCATGGTCTTGATAACCCGACACAGGTAGTAAAGGTAAATTCTCTCTATAGATATGATAAAGCTGAAATCCCTCCTACTAAGTTTGCTAGCCAATGTTTGGATGAGTTTGATAACTTTATGGTTAAGCAAGAAGATTTTAATGCTTATTTTGGTAGACAATTAAAACAAAATGCATATATGATTGAACACTTGGGTGATTATATGTCTAGAGTTAAAGATGAACTTAAACTCATTAGTAAACATGCTTATATGGTTACCACTCAATTAGAACAAGTACTTAAGGCTCAGAATGATTTGCTCAATGAATTGAATAGTAAGAATAATGATTTTGCAGTTAAAGTGACTACTAGAACTGGTAAAATGACTCAGGAACCTTTGTATCCTGAAGGCCACCATAAGAGAATTGAGCAGGATTCTCAAAGAAATAATGTAGATGCACCTAGTCCTTCTAGAAAGAAGAAAAAGAAAAATGATAGGACTTTGCAAGCTTCTAGTGAACCTATTGTTGAAACACCTGAGAATCCAAATGATATTTCTATTTCTGATGCTGAAACACAATCTGGTAATGAACATGAACCTAGTGATAATGTTAATGATGATGTTCATGATGATGCTCAACCTAGCAATAATAATGATGTAGAAATTGAACCTGCTGTTGATCTTGATAACCCACAATCAAGGAATCAACGTTATGATAAGAGAGACTTTGTTGCTAGGAAGAACGGTAAAGAAAGAGAACCATGGGTTCAGAAACCCATGCCTTTTCCTCCTAAGCCATCCAAGAAAAAGGATGATGAGGATTTTGAGCGCTTTGCTGAAATGATTAGACCTATCTTTTTGCGTATGCGATTAACTGATATGCTCAAAATGAAAGATACCGGAAGCTGAAATTTCCACCATGCTTGCTAATTATACTTTTAAGGGTGGAATACCTAAGAAACTTGGAGATCCAGGAGTACCCACTGAAATTTTGTTAAAACTGCTTTATGTGATCTTGGAGCCGGTGTTAGTGTTATGCCTCTCTCTTTATATCTTAGACTTGATTTGAATAAGTTGACACCTACTGAAATATCTTTGCAAATGGCTGATAAATCAACTGCTATACCTGTTGGTATTTGTGAGGATGTGCCTGTTGTGGTTGCAAATGTTACTATTTTAACGGACTTTGTTATTCTTGATATTCCCGAGGACGATAGTATGTCTATTATTCTTGGAAGAACCTTTTTGAATACTGCAGGGGCTGTTATTGATTGCAACAAAGGCAATGTCACTTTTCATGTTAATGGTAATGAGCATATGGTACACTTTCCGAGGAAACAACCTCAAGTCCATAGTATCAATTCTATTGGAAAAATTCCATCGATTATTTTGGAGGTTTTGAATTTTCTCTACCTACTGTCAAGAAGAAATATGTATTCTTATTATTGGGGATGTGCATATCCCCATTGAGGTAACATAGTGTTATTCGAAATTTCTCCGGTTTCATGCAATTCGGAATGAGTTTGTTAACAAGACTTGATCAACCTCGTTAGTGGATTCCTTTTGATGATCATGAGATGGATGAAGTTAGAAAGCACAACCTTCTGTAACCTCCTTTTGCTTTCTGTTATTTAGTTGAAATAAAGTAAAAATAGTATTTTTCTGTCTGTTTTCTGATTAATCCGTGCAATATAAAAATACCCCAAAATAAAAGTTCTCCAAATGCCTTGAAATTGAAATATGATTTTTTTTTCTGGAATATTTGAGAATATTTGGCACTGAGAACACAGCAGGGGGAGCAAACACCTGGCCATGAGGGTCCAGGGCGTGCCCACCCCTACAAGGCGCGCCCCCTGCCTCGTGGACCCATGGTGGCTCCTCTCCACTTATTCCTGCCACCACACACTTCTTCTTCCTCCCAAAAAAATCACCATCTAGCTCAAGCACGAGTTCTAGCTCATTTTTCTGCGATTTTCGATCTCCTTGCTCAAAGCACCTCTCACAAAACTGCTTCGGGAGATTGTTCCTTGGTATGTGACTCCTCCATTGGTCCAATTAGTTTTTGTTCTAGTGCTTTATTCATTGCAAATTTGTGCTGCCTAGGTGACCATGTTCTTGAGCTTGCATGTCAAATTTATATGGTTCCAAGTAGTTCTAATGCATGATATAGGCTCTAGGCACTTGTAGGAGTAGTTGCTATCAATTTTGTTGAGCTTGGTTCACTTTTATTTGAAGTTACTAAAAATTTGAGAAATTTTTCAGAGGAAGAAATATGTTTAGGAAAATGTACCAAGGTGGCCCTTCAAGGAAGCAATGACCCAGGCTCGCAATGCGCGATGCCGATGATGAGCCACCAAGGAACGCTCCAGTGCGGCCTTGTGAATGGCCTTCAGAAGACTTTATGGATCGAGTGGGAATCAAGGAAGAATTTAACGCGTATTTGCGTAACGCTGATCTTGTGAGCTTCGAGGAGGAAAAGTGCCGCCAGTACCACTATCTCACTAGTTCCTTTGTGAGGAGGTTTGAATTTTCATCTTCACGCAATTCTCAAACTGTCATGTTTGATCTTTATGAAAAAGCTTATACTATGGACTTAGAGGATTTTACCACTTCTTGCAAACTTCCACAATGGGGTAGTGCTAGTGAACCTCGCAAATCTGAATTTAGAGATTTTCTTGCTAGTATAACTGTGGGGGAATCTAGAGATATAGCACAAGCTACCATAGGGAGCATTCATTTTCCTGCTATACATTATTTTGCTCTCTTTATAGGTAGGTGCATAAATGGTAAAGATGAAGCATGTCATATGTGTGTCCCTGACCACAGTGTTCTCAGGAGTGCTATGTTAGGAGATAAATCTTATAATTTGGGAGCCATTGTTGCACGTAGGTTGCATCATAATAGATTTAATGGAGATTTTTTGGTGGAATTTATGCAACCCGCTTAGCTGATTTCTTGGTGTAACCATACGTGATGATGATATTGAATTGCCTCCTACTTATCTAGACTTCAATGCTATGGTTCACCATTAGTTTGTTGAGAGGAATGAACGGCCTCTCCAGTACCGACTAATCTTTGACAGGCGTCACGCTGTCAATATTGTCCTCCCTGCTCCCGCTTTCTTTGACTTTCAGGAAAAAGGGAGACATTACATAACCAGAGAGGAGGTGGAGGAGTATAAGAGGAGGGCTGAGTAGCTCGCCTCCAAGCTGCAGCACACGATGCAATGACCGATGCATCTCAGTACGACCCCAACTATAACTTTGGATATCCGCCAGGCCATCCGTGGTAATAAACCAACTTAGGCCAAAAGCCTAAGCTTGGGGGAGTACATATTTCTCACCGGCATTACATTCATGTTCACACACTCATTGCTAGATGTCGGTGCTCATACTTTTTTTCACTGTAATATCCGTGCTAGTTTATTTACTTTTTATGCTTTCTTCTTGTGTGTTTAATAAATCTTAAGAAAACCAAAAAAATTAGTTGTAGCTTTTAGTTAGTTTACTTTCTTGCTGTAGTAGTAATAATTAAAAAGAAAACCCAAAAAGATTTCATGTTCTTCTTTTTGCTTGTTGGGAACCTTCCCGTGTAAATAGTTTTATTTCTTTTCTTTTCTTTGGGGGTCGATAGGAGAAGACCATAATAAAATTGTTGAAGTGGCTCTTATATGCATTATTGTTGATTTAACCAAGAGCCCATATTGCCTTGTCTTCTCTTGTTTATTGAATGCTTGCAGATTCCATCTTAGTCCAATGCACGTGCACTATTATTATTATTCACGTCGTTCGGTCATGCAAGTGAAAGGCAATTATGATGATATATGATGGACTGATCGAGATGGGAGAAGCTGGTATGAACTCGACCTCTCTTGTTTTTGTAAATATGATTAGTTCATCGTTCCTGGTTCAGCCTATTATGAATAAACATGTTTGCAATGACAATTAGAGATCATAGTTTCTCGTGCCATGCTTGATTAGCTATGAGTTATAATGTTTACCTTGTGTGCCAACATGCTATTAAAATGGTTGTGATGTGGTATAGTGGGGTGGTATCCTCCTTTGAATGATTTAAGTGACTCTACTTGGCACATGTTCATGCATGTAGTTGAAACAAATCAACATAGCCTTCACGATATTTATGTTCATGGTGGATTATATCCTACTCATGCTTGTACACAATGTTTATTAATTTTAATGCATGTTCATGACTGTTGTCGCTCTCTAGTTGGTCGCTTCCCAGTCTTTTGCTAGCCTTCACTTGTACTAAGCGGGAATACTGCTTGTGCATCCAATCCCTTAAACCCCAAAGTTATTCCATATGAGTGTACTATACCTTCCTATATGCGGTATCTAACTGTCGTTCCAAGTAAATTTGTATGTGCCAAACTCTAAACCTTCAAATGAAATTTTGTTTTGTATGCTCGAGTAGCTCATGTATCAACTAGGGTTGTATGTATCTTCCATGCATGGCGGGTTATTCTCAAGAGGAGTGGACTCCGCTCCTCACTCACGAGAAAATGGCTGGTCACCGGGATGCCCAGTCCCATGCTTTATGCAAATCAAATCAAAATAATTGCAAACAAAATTCCCCGGGGCTGTTGCTAGTTGGAGGCACTCGTTGTTTCGAGCAAGCCATGGATTGATGCTTGTTGGTGGAGGGGGAGTATAAAGTTTACCATTATGTTTCTGAACCGCCTATAATGTGTGTAGCATGGAAGATATCACCATCTCTTGGTTGTTATGTTGAAAATGAAAGTATGCCGCTCAAAATATTATTTATATCTACTATAAAACCGAGCTCTCGCACCTCTACAAATCCCTGCTTCTCTCTGCGAAGGGCCTATCTATTTACTTTTATGTTGAGTCATCACCCTCTTATTAAAAAGCACCAGCTGGGGAGCACGGCTGTCCTTTGCATCCTATACTATTAATTTATATTGGGTATGACTATGACTGGATCTACTTTACCATGAATTACAATGTTTAGTCAGTCCTTGACCTTTAAAGGTGCTCTGCATTTATGTTTTGCGGTCTCAGAAAGGGCTAGCGAGATACCATCTTGTTATATCATATTATGATTGTTTTGAGAAAGTTTTGTCATCCGAGATTTATTATTATTGCTCGCTAGTTGATTATGCCATTGATATGAGTAAACATGAGACCTAAGTGTTATTGTGAATATGGTTAGTTATAATCTTTGCTGAAAGCTTGAATGATGGCTTTACATATTTACAACAACAAGAGCAAACAGAGTTTGTAAAAGTTTTTCTTTATCACTTTTAGTTTATCAACTGAATTGCTTGAGGACAAGCAAAGGTTTAAGCTTGGGGGAGTTGATACGTTTCCATCGTATCTACTTTTCCAAACACTTTTGCCCTTGTTTTGGACTCTAACTTGCATGATTTGAATGGAACTAACCCGGACTGACGATGTTTTCAGCAAACTTTCCATGGTGTTATTTATGTGCAGAAACAAAAGTTCTCGGAATGACCTGAAACTCCATGGAACTTATTTTTGGAAAATATTAAAAATACTGGGGAAAGAATCAAGGCCAGGGGGCCCACACCCTATCCACGAGGGTGGCGGGCGCGCCCCCTGCCTCAGGGGCCCCCTGTTGCTCCACCGACCTCAATTCCAACTCCATATATTCGTGTTCGGGGAGAAAAATCAAAGAGAAGGATTCGTCGCGTTTTACGATACGGAGCCACCGCCAAGCCCTAAAACCTCTCGGGAGGGCTGATCTGGAGTCCGTTCGGGGCTCCAGAGAGGGGAATCCGTCTCCGTCATCATCATCAACCATCCTCCATCACCAATTTCATGATGCTCACCGCCGTGCGTGAGTAATTCCATCGTAGGCTCGCTGGACGGTGATGGGTTGGATGAGATATATCATGTAATCGAGTTAGTTTTGTTAGGGTTTGATCCCTACTATCCACTATGTTATGAGATTGATGTTGCTATGACTTAGCTATGCTTAATGCTTATCACTAGGGCCCGAGTGCCATGATTTCAGATCTGAACCTATTATGTTTTCATGAATATATGTGAGTTCTTGATCCTATCTTGCAAGTCTATAGTCACCTACTCTGTGTTATGATCCGGCAACCCCGAAGTGACACTAATCGGGACCACTCCCGGTGATGACCGTAGTTTGAGGAGTTCATGTATTCACTATGTGTTAATGCTTTGGTCCGGTACTCTATTAAAAGGAGGCATTAATATCCCTTAGTTTCCGCTAGGACGCCGCTGCCACGGGAGGGTAGGACAAAAGATGTCGTGCAAGTTCTTTTCCATAAGCACGTATGACTATATTCGGAATACATGCCTACATTATATTGATGAATTGGAGCTAGTTTTGTGTCACCCTAGCTATGTTATGACTGTTACATGATGAACCACATCCGGCATAATTCTCCATCACCGATCCAATGCCTACGAGCTTTTCACATATTGTTCTCCGCTTATTTACTTTTCCGTTGCTACTGTTACAATCACTACAAAACCCCAAAATATTACTTTGCTACCGTTACCGTTATTTCCATACTACTTTGCTACTAAATACTTTGCTGCAGATACTAAGTTATCCAGGTGTGGTTGAATTGACAACTCAACTGCTAATACTTGAGAATATTCTTTGGCTCCCCTTGTATCGAATCAATAAATTTGGGTTGAATACTCTACCCTCGAAAACTGTTGCGATCCCCTATACTTGTGGGTTATCAGTAAGCTTCTTGGAAACCGGAGCTTCCCTCAAGAAGGCTCGTGGTTCCGAGAGGGAACGTGTCACCTCCGTGTGTGAAACGACATACGTACACTGCCTTCTCCCGCCTTAATTTTTTTACGTAGGAAGATTACACCAAATAGAAGTATCGTGCTAAATTTTGGAATTATTCCGGGTTCGTTTGGCCTTTTTATACATTAATTGATTTTCTAGGCATTTAATGTGCATAATTCAAATTTTAACTACAAGCACATGCTCCAATGCACCAAAGTTGGTTGAAAAATCACATGTGTGTCCTTGGGGTGAATTTCTAGGTCCCATGCAAGAAATGGGAATGAAATTCAAACATCTGAGCGTCGTGCCTTGGCCGTAAAGATTGAGAAACGTGGTTTTTTAATTCCTGTAAATCCAAAACACGCCTGAAATTCATGAAACTTGGCACGGTGTCATGACATGGCACCAACATGCTGCAGTATTTTTTTTTGGCAGAATTGGGACGAGCTTTGGTATAAGCTTCTTGCAAATCGGAGCTTCCCTCAAGAAGGCTCGTGGTTCTGAGAGGGAACGTGTCACCTCCGTGTGCGAAACGACATACGTACACTATCTTCTCCCGCCTTAATTTTTTTACACACGCAGATTAGACCAAATATAAGTATCATGCTAAATTTTGCAATTATTCCAGGTTTGTTTGGCCTTTTTATACATTAGTTGAGTTTCTGGGCATTTAATGTGCATAATTCAAATTTGAACTACAAGCACATGCTCCAGTGCACCAAAGTTGGTTAAAAATCACATCTGTGTCCTTGGGTGAATTTCTAGGTCCCATGCAAGAAATGGGAATGAAATTCAAACATCTGGGCGTCGTGGCTCGGCCGGAAAGATTTAGAAACTTGGTTTTCTAATTCCTTTAAATCCAAAACATGCTTGAAAATCATGAAACTTGGCATGGTGTCATGACATGGCACCAACATTATGTGGTAATTTTTCTGTCCGATTTGTGAAGGCGCACACATTAACAATTAACAAATTCATTTTGGAACAAGTGTTGTCACGTTACAAATCGGAAACACAAGTATTATTGAAACCGCAGGCATTCTACTTACCAATTACGTGCCACCATGCGTCCCCTTTTTTATTGGCTAGGAGGTGTCGTGCGAGCTAGCTATTTGAGTACGGGAGGCGTGCGATCAGACCCCTGCGCGTGCTCATCGGGAGGAGAGCCCTTTGAACTCTACCCACCGCGCACCTCCCTCCCAATGTCTCCATTAATGGCGCCCGAGCCCCTGTTCTACGGCGTGGCTATATGTCTCACTGGACTGAGATTTAAGAGAGAAAAATGAAAGTTTTGCACGGATCATGATGTAAGATCCGACGAACCTATATAGCATTGACTGCAAATTATAGCAAGCATGATGAATATAAGGACGATGACTGTGGATAATAATTGTCTTACATATTTAGGAACATAATTAAAAAAGCCACATGCGACAACGCCCGAAATACACAAGGGCAAAAGAAGAAGGAAGACAACGATCTGGCTCGCTGATCTCAACTTTCTTGATGCGTTGCTGCAGGCCGTGGGAACTAGTCTCCGCGGCGAGCAGCGATGAGCTCTTTCTTGTCCTCAAGATGCTGCTTGAGAGCATCCACGGATTCCTCCACCAGCCTTCTGCGCTCAATGTGCAGCATGGCATTCTCGTCCATATGTTTCTCAAGGATGACGCCGGTCCTCTTCAACAAGGCAATGGTCTCCTCCTGCTGCTCCGCACTTCTGACGATCTTCGCCCTCAGCAGGACGCGCTCGGCCAGGAGCTTCGCATTGCTCTCATTTAGCTGTCGGATGACGTCGGTAGCTTGTTCAAAAGAGACTTTCATGTCGTCCTGCAACCTCGCCCAGCCGGAGATCTGATCCATCTGGCTATGGACGATCGCATGCATGCGCTTGTAAGAGTCCTCGCCTGCCCGCGAGACATTTTCCCAGGCTGCCGCAGCGCGGGAGGACATCTCTGTTGCAGTCGTGGCGTAGAGGGACATCTCTTCTGCTTCCGCGGCGCGGCCGGAGATACGTCTCCAACTTATCTATAATTTTTTATGTATTCATGCCATTTTTATAATATTTTTACATCATTTTGGTATGATTTGGTTAGAACTAACCCAGACTGACGTTGTTTTCAGCAGAACTACCATGGTGTTGTTTTTTGCGTAGAAAAAAAGTTCTCGGAATGCGCTCAAAATCAACGGAGATTTTTTCTGGAAAATATAAAAAATACTGGAACGAAGAGTTACCTGAGGGGAAGCCCGTGGGCCCCATGAGGGTGGAGGGCGCGCCCCTATGCCTCGTGGACTTCTCCTGGGGCCCCCTGACTTGTTCTCAACACCAACCTCTCCTATAAACCCCCAAACCTCCAGAAAATAACCTACATCGGGAGTTCCGCCGCCGCAAGCATCTATAGCCACCAAAAACCAATCGGAACCCTATTCCGGCACCCTGCCAGAGGGGGGAATCATCACCGGTGGCCATCTTCATCATCCCGGCGCTCTCCATGACGAGGAGGGAGTAGTTCACCCTCGGGACTGACGGTATGTACTAGTAGTTATGTGTTTGATCTCTCTCTCTCTCTCTCTCTCTCTCTCGTGTTCTTGATTTGGCACGATCTTGATGTACCGCGAGATTTGCTACTATAGTTGGATCTTATGATGTTTCTCCCCCTCTATCTCTTGTAATGGATTGAGTTTTCCCTTTGAAGTTATCTTATCAAGTTGAATCTTTACTAGCACATATGCCCGTGCGTTGCACCGGTAGATAATTTTTTTTGCAACAAGCGGCGGAAAATATGATCGATGTGTTCATAAAAAATGATCTCCATGGCGGTGGGCGACAGAGCGAGGAGCTGCGGTCTTTCCGCGGGTCATGTTTGGCCCGTGAGATCTTAATAGTGGTGGGGCTAGTCAACGCGGTGGCGACCACCCAACTTGTACATTTGTTTTCCTCCGGGTCGACCTCCGCCTCGGAGTTGTTCCGTCTTCATTTGGTTACTGTGCGGTGGGCGACCTTCGAGGCATGGTTACTTCGACCACTTTCTCCTACGATGACGTAACCAGATGGATTACTAATTGCAGCATATAAATTATGTTTCATTAGTATAAGCAGCGCATAACCAGGCATGAATGTCCCATTATTATCAGAGTTTATTCTCTTCAACTATTTTTGCACTCACGTGCCCATAAATTTTATTAATTAGAGCAAAACCAGCATATTCTCTTTTATTAGCACGTCCCACAATTTTTTGTCCCATCATAGCCAACCATCATATTGTCTTTCATTGGCACGTGCAAGTTATCTCCAGCAATAATTTTTGGAGTCCCTGTTTTTGCTCATAATTCTCGAAACAACCTCCTTATTCTCACATAACCTCCTTATTTTCAGACAACTTATGGACATATAAAAACTGCTGTTATTTAGTACTCCATCCGTAAAGAAATATAAGAGCATATAGACCACTATTTTAGTGATCTAAACGCTCTTATATATGTTTACAGAGGGAGTATAAAATTTCAATATGAGACTGTTCCTATCGTAATTGCAAGCTAGCTGAGTTGGTTTTATCCGTGGGTACAATAGCGATGGTCCATAGTTCAATCCCCTCGCGCCCCTTTTTTTTGCTGCTCGTCCGTCCGACAGAAAAAGAAATGTGTGGTAGGTCCAGTTTGGCCCACATGGGGGATAACCGAAAAAATTGGGGAGCTACGTGTGGAATGGATGAAACAAAATCTATACACATATTTTTTTCTTTTCTTAGGGCAGCCGTGTGGGAGCTACTATATGACGCTAGTTGCGTCAGATAGCGCGTGGGATGCACAATAGTTCGCGTCTGGTCCAGCCCACTGGCAGGCACCAAAATAACCTGTATTTACAAGGCACGAGCTATAATCCAAAAATCGACGCGTGGAACACTGAAACACATGACCTTAAAGACCAGACCACGTGCTGCTTGCCATGGCAACAAACGCCTACTACTATCCAATAGCTTGCGTGAATATTTTAGAACATAGTGCAACGTCGGATATAAAACACTTTTTGAAAAAAAATTTAATATGAATTCTCGAATATTCTTCGAAACATGAGCATTTTTTGAAATTACAAACAATGTTTTTAATATTTCGTCCATTTTGGAAAAAGCATGCTTTTTTTGAAATAACATCATTTTTTGAACACAAAAACCTTTTATCAAAATCCAAACATTTTTTTAATTTGTGACCGGCTTTTGAAAATGGAACATGTTTTCAACATTCAGAGCAAAATGTGTTCTTAAACTCAGACATTATTTTGAATTTGTGAACATTTTACTAAAAGAAGAATATGTTTCATTTTTTCCAATATTTTGTAAAATACATTTTTTTTAAATCACAAACAATTTTGGAATATTTCTTAGTTTGAAAAAAATTGGAACGAGAAAATGAATTTAATGTTCCAAATATTTTCAAAAACGCGACCATAGTATTCTAATTCAAATATTTTTCGAAATTTTACAAAATTTGAAATTCTGAACTTTTTTTTGAAAATTTTGAATTACGAAATAAGGTAAAAATAAAAATAAATTTGGACGGAAAAAGAAAACGGGCCGGGCCAGTCTTGGGCGCCCTGTGCGAACTCAAACTATCTATCGCCTAGGGTTAGAAATAGGCCTTGAAGCTATATGCGCAGAAAAATAAGTGGGATGGCTTTACTGGGCCACATCATGTGCGGGCCGAGTACAAAATTCGTGATATCTAAAAATACAGACGGACGCACAAAAATTTAGTACCACCTCGGATAGAAAAATAAATTTTAATGGTGAACGGATGAAAAAATCGGTGAAACGCACCTTGCTTTATTAGTAGGTATAGAAGGATTTGAGAACACTTGATGTATGTATTGCATATTCTTATCTGTTGTGACAATGGGATATTCACGTGATCTACTTGATGTATATTTTGGAAAGTGATCAACTTGCAGGTTCAGTGACCTTGTGAACTTATGCATAGGGGTTGGCACACGTTTTCATCTTGACTCTCAGGTAGAAACTTTGGGGCACTCTTTGAAGTTCTTTGTGTTGGTTGAATAGATGAATCTGAGATTGTGTGATGCATATCATATAATCATACCTACGGATACTTGAGGTGACATTGGAGTATCTAGGTGACATTAGGGTTTTGGTTGATTTGTGTCTTAAGGTGTTATTTTACTATGAACTCTAGGGATGTTTGTGACACTTATAGGAATAGCCCAATGGATTGATCGGAAAGAATAACTTTGAGGTGGTTTTGTACTTTACAATAATATCTTTGTTTGTTCTCCGCTATTAGTGACTTTGGAGTGACTCTTTGCTGCATGTTGAGGGATTGTTATGTGATCCAATTATGTTATTATTGTTGAGAGAACTTGCACTAGTGAAAGTATGAACCCTAGGCCTTGTTTCGAAGCATTGCAATAGCGTTTACGCTCACTTTTGTCATTAGTTACCTTGCTGGTTCTATATTTTCATATTACAAAAACCTATATCTATCATCCATATTGCACTTGTATCACCATCTCTTCGCTGAACTAGTGCACCTATACAATTTACCATTGTATTGGGTGTGTTGGGGAGACAAGAGACTCTTTGCTATTTGCTTGCAGGGTTGTTTGAGAGAGACCATCTTCATCCTATGCCTCCCACGGATTGATAAACCTTAGGTCATCCATTTGACGGAAATTTGCTACTGTCCTATGAACCTCTGCACTTGGAGGCCCAACAACGTCTACAAGAAGAAGGTTGCGTAGTAGACATCAAGCTTTTTTCTGGCGCCGTTGCCGGGGAGGCTAGGTAAGCGACACTAACACCCTGTCAACTAAGCTCTTTTCTAGCGCCGTTTCCGGGGAGGTTAGTGCTTGAAGCTATATCTTTAGATCTTGCAATCGGATCTTTTAGTTTCTTGTTTTATCCCTAGTTAGTTTATAAAAGAAAACTACAAAAAGAAAATGGAATTGAGGGTGCCTGATATGCTTCATATTTTTAATATCTTTCGTGAAAATGATGGAAAGGAAAATTGTGCTCAAGTGTTAGAAGAAGAATGCATTAAAATGTTTGGCACTAAATATTTGAATGATGAGCATGATTGCAATGTTTTTAGTATGAATTCCTTGAATATCCATGATGCTAATGATATGCAAAGCCAGAAGCTTGGGGATGCTATGTTTGATGAAGATGATATTTTTTGTCCCCAAGTTTTGATGAGCAAATTTATTATGATGATAGCATGCCTCCTATTTATGATGATTATATCGATGAAAGTGGGTTTGGAAGAGTGTCAACTTTAGGAAGTAATGATCCCACTATTTTGGAGGGTGTTGAATCTTATTGTGATAATTATGAAAGTGGATTTGGAGAGGTCATGACTTTATTTAGTGATGAACCCATTATTTCGGAAGAGGTTCCAATTGATTATGAGAACAAAGTTGCTATCTATGATGATTATTGTGATGACATGTATGCTATAAATAATAATGATAACCATGAAACTTGTGAGCATTATTTTAATTTTCAATTGGATTATGCCTCACATGATAGTTATTTTGTTGAGTTTGCTCCCACTACTATTCATGAGAAGAAATTTGCTTATGTGGAGAGTAATAAAAATTCTATGCTTGTAGATCATGAAAAGAATGCTTTATGTGATGTTTATATTGTTGAATTCATTCATGATGCTACTGAAAATTATTATGAGGGAGGAATATATGCTTGTAGGAATTGCAATAATATTAAGTTTCCTCTCTATGTGCTTAAAATCTTAAAGTTATGCTTGTTTTGCTTTCCTATGCTAGTTGATTCTTGTTACCATAAATTGTTTGCTCACAAAATCCCTATGCATAGGAAGTGGGTTAGGCTTAAATGTGTTAGTCATATTCTTCATGATGCTCTCTTTATGTTTCAATTCTTATCCTTTATCTGAGCATCATTGAAATCCTCATGCCTACCTAAAAAGGCATTAAAGGGAAGCGCTTGTTGGGAGACAACCCAATATTTACCCCTATTGTTTTTGTGTCCACATGACTATTCTACAGTAGTAATCATGTTTTATAGCTTTTGTTTCAATAAAGTGCCAAGTAGATCCTTTGGGAAGACTTGGGTGAAAGTTAATGTGATCTTGCTGTAAAAAACAGAAACTTTGCGCTCACGAGATTAGCTGTCACTTTTTACAGAAGAGTGCTTTTAAGTTGATTCTTTTTAAAGAAGATTAATAGACAAATTCCTCACGTCCACCAATTTATTTCATATTTTTTGGAGTAATACAAGTATTCGAGAGTTACATATTACTAGAGACTGTTCTATTTTTGACAGATTCTGTTTTCTATGTGTTGTTTGCTTATTTTGACGAATCTATGAGTAGTATCGGAGGGTATGAACCATATAGAAGTTATAATACAGTAGATATTACACCAATATAAATAAATAATGAGTTTACAACAGTAGAAAAAGTGGTGGTTTTATTTTCTGATACTAACGGAGCTTACGAGTTTTCTCTTGAGTTTTGTGTTGTGAAGCTTTCAAGTTTTGGGTAAAGATTCGATGGACTATGGAATAAGGAGTGGAAAGAGCCTAAGCTTGGGGATACCCAAGGCACCCCAAGGCAATATCCAAGAACAACCAAGAGCCTAAGCTTGGGGATGCCCCAGATGGCATCCCCTCTTTCGTCTTCGTTCATCGGTAACTTTACTTGGAGCTATATTTTTATTCACCACATGATATGTGTTTTGCTTGGAGCGTCATTTTGTTTTGATTGCTGTTTGAATAATATCCAAAGATCTTAAATTCTTAAATGTTAGAGAGTCTTCACATAGTTGCATAATTATTAGAATACTCTATGTGCTTCACTTATATCTTTTGAGCTAGATAATTTTTCTCTAGTGCTTCACTTATATCTTTTTAGAGCAGGGTGGTGGTTTTATTTTATAGAAATTATTGATGAACTCTCATGCTTCACTTATATTATCTTGAGAGTCTTAAACAACATTGTAATTTGCTAAGGTTATAAATTTAGTCCAAATATGATAGGCGGGATATAATAAAAACTTTCATATAAAGTGCATCGAATACTATGAGAAGTTTGATTCTTTATGATTGTTTTGAGATATGAAGATGGTGATATTAGAGTCATGCTAGTGGAGTAGTTGTGAATTTGAGAGATACTTGTGTTAAATTTTGTGATTCTCGTAGCATGCACGTATGGTGAACTGTTATGTGATGAAGTCAGAGCATGATTTATTTTTTGATTGTCTTCCTTATGAGTGGCGGTCGGGGACGAGCGATGGTATTTTCCTACCAATCTACCCCCCTAGGAGCATGCGTGTAGTACTTTGTTTCGATGACTAATAGATATTTGCAATAAGTATGTGAGTTCTTTATGACTAACACTACTAGGAAAAGGGCTAAAGAAGAAATTGACACTAATGACGCACCAGAGAAGTGGTGCGCCACTACTATATACTAATGGCGCACCATGTGGACATGCGCCATTAGTGTGGAAGACACTAAAGGTGCACCAGGCACACGGTGCGCCACTAATAACAAAATGTTTTCTTCATTTTTTCAAATATACTAATGGCGCATCCGGGCAGAGTGCGCCATTAGTAGTTAGAACTACTAATGGCGCACCAGCCATAGAGTGCACCACTACTGTATTTTTTTTACTTTTTTGCAAAACTACTAATGGCGCACCGTTGCATAGTGCGCCATTACTAGTTTAAACTAGTAATGGCGCACTGTGCCACGGTGCGCCATTAGTATAAAAATTATTTTTAATACTTTTTTGGAAAACTTCTAATGGCGCATGGCTGTGTGGTGCACCATTAGTAACCTGGGACCAGCTAGATATTTTTGGACAGCCACACCTACACACTCACTTTCCCCACTTCATTCCCTCCACCTCCTTCTCTAAGCTTGTCGGTTGCCTCCTGGTCCTCACCTCATTTGCACCATAGATTCATCAAAATTAAGTGGTGAAATTACCTTTTTTTGATAGGTAAGTAAGGGGAAAGCTATCTTCATGTTGTAGATCTACTTTTTTTCTCCCTAGCTCGCTCCAACAACGTGCACATGCACTTTTTGTGGAAGGTATGGAAAATGAGGTCTGTTTTCTAGGACTTGCCGTACTGGAAGATCCACCGTGTGCCTCACAGCCTTGATGCCATGCATATCACGAAGAACGTGTGCGAGAGTCTGCTTGGTACCCTGCTCAACATGCCAGAGAGGACCAAAGATGGGCCGAAAGCAAGGGTAGACTTGAAATCAATGGGCATCAGGCAGGAGCTTCACGCTAATGATGATGATGATGATGATGATGATGATGATGATGATGATGATGATGATGATGATGATGATGATCATGATGATGATGAGGCGAAGCAGGACACAGAAAGTCATCACAAAGGCAAAAAGGCCAAGAAGACCGGAAATGACTACGCTCCCGCGTGCTTCACTCTAAGTCAGGAGGAGATCGAGCAGTTTTTCACCTGCCTCGTAGGAGTAATACTTCCTTACAGTTACGCGGGGAAGATAAGCAGATACCTAGACCCAGCGAAGCAGAAGTTCAGCGGGATGAAGTCTCACGACTGTCACGTGCTGATGACGCAGATACTTCCAGTTGCAATCCGTGGGATCATCACTACTAGGGAAAACCTTATACACAGAATCTTAGCAGCAGTGCGGTCTAAAAACAGGCACTACTGCTAATTAGCAGCAGCGAGCTTTAGAAAAGAGCGTTGCTAATGACTGAGTAGCAGTAGCGCTCTAGGTGAAAATAGCGCTACTACTATAATTGCCACGGTGTTGCCTCCAGGCTAGATATAGTAGTAGAGTCCTTCCCTTGGACGCGCTACTGCTAAAGAACTTAGTAGCAGTGGTTTTGCTCAAAACTCGCTATTGCTAAGTATGACTGCAACTAATTAAGTTTAGTCCCATACTGCTAAGCGAACAAGCTGTTTACCACCTTAAATATGTTGCTTCTCAACCTATCTCGAGCACTTGGTCTTCATTGAACTATATGTGTATGATTTGTGGTTGCAAAATGAATCCTCACATGTACCTATAGAGGTACAGTGAGGATTCATGTTGACTATTTAGATTATACACAAGAAGATCAATGATGACCAATGTATATTTTTGATGTTTTTACTAAACAAAAGAAATAACTGCTTCCATTAGCAGTAGCGTTTTTCCCTAAAACGCGCTGTAGATAAGTTAGCTATAGTGCGTTTTCTGTACGTGCGCTACTGCTAGTTCGAGTTAACCACCCCCCGCATCAAAATTTTGCTAAGTCCTCCTTTCCCCCCCCCACCGGCCTGTTCCCCTACTCCCTATCGCCACCGCCCGAGCCCGAGCGTGCCTGCCCTCATCGCCGCTGCCGCCCGCCCTCATCCTCACCGCCACCACTCTCGACCACACTATCGCCGCCCTCGACCTCACCGCCGCCGCCCTCGACCGAGCCCGCCGCCCTCCCGATCCCGAGCCCGCCCTCGCCGCCCCTCTGTCGCCGAGCACCTCCCCGCCACCGTCTCTCCCTCTGTAAGCCCCCCACTCCCCCCTCACCCCCTCTCTCTTTGCTTAGTTAGTAGATGATTTTAGTAGTAGTAGATGTTAATTTAGGGTTCATACATAATGATTTTTAGAAGTAGTGGATATTAATTACTAGTAGTGATGGTAAACTAGTTGTATAATTAGCAGTAGTACATGTTAATTAGTAGTAGATGTAGTAGTTAGATTTTAATTAGTAGTAGTAGCACTACTAGGGAAAAGCCTAGCAGTAGCGCTGGTTTTTGGCCTATCAGTAGCGCGGGTAGGCGCGCTACTGATAAGGCACTACAGCTAATGCTTAGCAGTAGCGCCTACAGGCAATCGCTACTGCTATATCTACTTAGTAGTAGCGCCTGCCCAGTCAAGCGCTACTGCTAATTACTAGCAGCGCTTTCGAAAAAAATCGCTACTACTATCATTCCCTATTCCATTTCTATTGAATTTTAGGTCGTATTCATGTACCTGTATACAATTTTTCATACAGTAGCAATTTAGAGATTGTTTTTATATCATAATGAGTTATTAAATCACTAGGTGAAAGAACCTTGGATTAGTTTCAAGTGCATGGATCCAAAGTAACCAATGGTCACTTTGGATCCATCCATTTGAAACTAATCCGCGGTTCTTTCACCCAATGATATAATAAATATCATCATCATCATATCATTAACAACTTATATATCATCACCATCATATCATTGGTCACTAGTCGTAATCACAAGTACTCCTCACATCTTCAACTCTAACACATTGTATCACATAATAAACATATTGTACCTCATAGGACCTACTACATTCTCTCTTAGGACCTACTATATTCTCTAAGGTAAAATAGCAAAAAACAAGATAGCCCCTGACTCTCCATCATGGAGAATGGAGATTATCCTGTCTCCAATTCTTGCCTTTCGCTTAATGTTACTTCCAAGAACCTCCTTGCGAATGTCCAAACATTTTTTCCATTCTTTGATTAGCATGTGTTCACCGCTTTTAGAAATCTGATATGCACACAAGAGCTCCTTAGAATGACCTGGCTGTAGGTTCATAACAGCAAGGCGACCATTCTGATACATCAGATGAGGCACACAATCCATCGGGATCTTCTGTTCAAAAACATAGTAATAACTTCGTAGTTAGCAATGATGTACTAGTTTTAGAAGTATGCAAAAGATGCACGGATGTCGTAATAGTAAAAAATCTTACCAGGGTATCTCCATTGAAGTTACCGCGGTTCAACACGTGCACTAGTGGCACGTATTCACCATAATTTGGAGGAGTTCGATAATAGGTATTGTAATTCTCAAAAAAAGTACAATAAGCAATCAGATGATTTTTCTCCTTATAAGTTAATTCGGAGCCCTCGGTGTAGTGGGTTTTGTCTACCATCTTCTGCACACTCTTTAAGGATTCAAAATAAGCTGTCAATGGAAATAAGCTGTCAACTATTTTGAAATAAATAATATAAATTAGTTAACAACTATGTTTGAGAAACTCACATTGTGGTAGAATCGGAAGCGTATCAACAAGGACCCAAATGTCCATATTGTCTTGCTCGATGTTAGGATCACCAAGATCCATGGTGACCATCATACCCTCATAAAAACCATACATTTTTGCAAAGTTCTTCCCAATTTTGGCAACCAAAATGGGTTACACTCTGAGAATTGTACAAATTTACTTCAAAATCGATATCATGATGGGTCCTTAGGTGTATTTTGTTTGTTTGAAAATTTTCATGGTCTTCAAAACCCATCCTCTCCAAGACATAGCGTCTTGCATGGCATGGGATATGCTAGTCGAATTGTAAAAGATGAAAATTAGACGTTGAAATAGTTGAAGTCATGCTTACTTACGAAAAAAACACTTGTCGTTGTTGCGTACCGTTTCAACATCGAAGGTCTCCTCGAGCTTAATGCTGAAGCGTCGATCTCCATCCAGCTCAACGAACCTATCGCACATACCTCGATCATCGTGGCACCAGCTGCACTCCCCCGGGAGACTGTCGTCGTCCGAGTACGACATTTCCTACGTTCATAATTCAAAGATTAAACTTGTAGATATTCTAGCACAAGTCATGTCAGAATTCACGGAAAAATCCGGCATGACCTTTGCTAAAAAAGGACATATCGAGCGCCTGAAATTTGCCGGAACGGAAATTAATCAACACTCCGGCAAAACATAGGACACTCGGAGGTGTAACCAAAACATGAAATAATTGCTTAAACTAAAAAATAACAACAAATATGGCATGTTCAACTAGTTCTATTAATTCAACTAGTTCTATTAATTCAACTAGTTCTTACTATACTAGTTATTAATTTACTTACTATACTAGTTATTAATTTACTTACTATACTAGTTCAACTAAAACTTAACTAGTTCAACTAAAACTAAACTAGTTCTATTAATTCAACTAGTTCTTACTAAATATAAACTTACTATAAATATAAAGAAACTAGTTCTTTCTAAAAATGAAGTAGTTCAACTAGTTATTAATTTACTTACTATACTAGTTCAACTAAAACTTAACTAGTTCAACTAAAACTAAACTAGTTCTATTAATTCAACTCGTTCTTACTAAATATAAACTTACTATAAATAGAAAGAAACTAGCACATCTACTACTACTAATTA
>NC_041390.1:595134278-595138043 GCF_002162155.2 Triticum dicoccoides
GGCGAGGGCGGGCTCGGGATCGGGAGGCGGCGGTCCTGGGCGGTGGGCTCGGTCGAGGGCGGCGGGCTCGGTCGAGGGCGGTGGCGGTGAGGTCGAGGGTGGCGGGCTCGGTCAAGAGCGGCGGCGGTTAGGTTGAGGGCGGGCGGCGGCGGCGGCGGTGAGGGCAGGCGCGCTCGGACTCAGGCGGCGGCGACAGGTAGGGGAACAGGCCGGTGGGGGGGAAAGGAGAGGACTTAGCAAAATTTTGATTCGGAGGGTGGTTAACTCGAACTAGAAGTAGCGCTCGTACAGAAACGCGTTGTGGCTAAATTATCTATAGCGTGTTTTACATAAAACCGCTACTACTAATGGAAGCAGTTATTTCTTTTGTTTAGTAAAAACATCAAAAATATACATTGGTCATCATTGATCTTTTTGTGTCTAATCTAAATAGTCAACATGAATCCTCACTGTACCTGTATAGGTACAGGCGAGGATTCATATTGCAACCACAAATCATACACGTATAGTTCAATGAAGACCAAGTGCTCGAGATAGGTTGCGAAGCAACATATTTAAGGTGGTAAACACCTTGTTCGCTTAGCAGTATGGGACTAAACTTAATTAGTTGCGGTGATACTTAGCAGTAGCGAGTTTTGAGGAAAACCGCTGCTACTAAGTTCTTTAGCAGTAGCGCGCCCGTCGTAAGGGCGCTACTACTATATCTAGCCTGGAGACAACACCGTGGCAATTATAGTAGTAGCGTTGTTTTCACCTAGAGCGCTACTGCTACTCAATCATTAGCAGCGCTCTTTCCTAAAGATCGCTGCTTCTAATTAGCAGTAGCGCTTGTTTTTATACCGCGTTGCTGCTAAGTTTCTGTGTATAAGGTTTTCCCTAGTAGTGTAGATGTGCTAGTTTCTTTCTATTTATAGGAAGTTTATATTTAGTAAGAACTAGTTGAATTAATAGAACTAGTTTAGTTTAGTTGAACTAGTTAAGTTTTAGTTGAACTAGTATAGTAAGTAAATTAATAACTAGTTGAACTACTTCATTTTTAGAAAGAACTAGTTTCTTTCTTTTTATACTAAGTTTATATTTAGTAAGAAATAGTTGAATTAATAGAACTAGTTTAGTTTTAGTTGAACTGTTCAGTTTTAGTTGAACTAGTATAGTAAGTAAATTAATAACTAGTTGAACTACTTCATTTTTAGAAAGAACTAGTTCTTTCTTTTTATACTAAGTTTATATTTAGTAAGAACTAGTTGAATTAATAGAACTAGTTGAATTAATAGAACTAGTTGAACATGCCATATTTGGTGTTATTTTTTAGTTTAAGCAATTATTTCATGTTTTGGTTACACCTCCGAGTGGCCTATGTTTTGCCGGAGTGTTGATTAATTTCCGTTCCAGCAAATTTTAGGCGCTCGATATGTCCTTTTTAGCAAAGGTCATGCCGGATTTTTCCGTGAATTCTCGCATGACTTGTGCTAGAATATGTACAAGTTTAATCTTTGAATTATGAACGTAGGAAATGTCGTACTCGGACGACGACAGTCTCCCGGGGGAGTGCAGCTGGTGCCACGATGATCGAGGTATGTGCGACAGGTTTGTTCAGCTGGATGAAGATCGGCGCTTCAGCATTAAGCTCGAGGAGACCTTCGATGTTGAAACGGTACGCAACAACGACAAGTGTTTTTTTTTGTAATTAAGCATCACTTCAACTATTTCAACGTCTAATTTTCATCTTTTACAATTCGACTAGCTTATCCCATGTCATGCAAGACGCTATGTCTTGGATAGGATGGGTTTTGAAGACCATGAAAATTTTCAAACAAAGAAAATACACCTAAGGACCCATCATGATATCGATTTTGAAGTAAATCTATACAATTCTCAGAGCGTAACCCATTTTGGTTGCCAAAATTGGGAAGCACTTTGCAAAATGTATGGTTTTTATGAGGATATGATTGTCACCATGGATCTTGGTGATCCTGACATCGAGCAAGACAATATGGACATTTGGGTCCTTGTTGATACGCTTCCGATTCTACCGCAATGTGAGTTTCTCAAACATAGTTATTAACTAATTTATATTGTTTATTTCAAAATAGTTGACAGCTTATTTCCATTGACAGCTTATTTTGAATCTTCAAAGAATGTGCAGAAGATGGTAGACAAAACCCACTACACCGATGGCTCCGAATTAACTTATAAGGAGAAAAATCATCGGATTGCTTATTGTACTTTTTTTGAGAATTACAATACCTATTATCGAACTCCTCCAAATTATGGTGAATACGTGCCACTAGTGCACGTGTTGAACCACGATAACTTCTATGGAGATACCCTGGTAAGATATTTTACTATTACGACATCCGTGCATCTTTTGCATACTTCTAAAACTAGTACATCATTGCTAACTACGAAGTTATTACTATGTTTTTCAACAGAAAATCCCGATGGATTGTGTGCCTCATCTGATGTATTACAATGGTCGCCTTGAAGTTCTGCACCTACACCCAGGTCATCCTACGGATCTCACCTGTGCATATCAAATTTCTGAAACCGGTGAACACATGCTATTCAAAGAGTGGAAAAAATGTTTGGACATTCGTAAGGAGGTTCTTGGAAGCAACATTAAGCGAAAGGCAAGAATTGGAGACAGGATAATCTGCATTCTCCATAATGGAGAGCGAGGGGCTATCTTGTTTTTTGCTATTTTACCTTAGAGAATATAGTAGGTCCTAAGAGAATGTAGTAGGTCCTATGAGGTACAATATGTTTATTATGTGATACAATGTGTTAGAGTTGAAGATGTGAGGAGTACTTGTGATTACGACTAGTGACAAATGATATGATGATGATGATGATGATGATAAGTTGTTAATGATATGATACTGATGATGATATTTATTATATCATTGGGTGAAAGAACCGCGGATTAGTTTCAAGTGGATGTCCGTCCACTTGAAACTAGTCCACACGGTTCTTTCGCCCCGTGATGTAATAACTCATTATGATGTAAAACCAATTTATAAATTTATGTTGTATGAAAACTTGTGTAAAGGTGTACGAATACAACATGAAATAAAAAATAAATAAATATGAAATAATAGTAACAGCGCGGGCAGAGAGAAGCGCTACTACTAATTACCAGCAGCACTCCTCCTGGAACTCGCTACTACCAAGTCGATTTAGCAGTAGCGTGGGTGGAGGCACGCTACTGCTATTCATTAGCTGTTGCGCCTTATCAGTAGCGCACCACCCCGCGCTACTGATAGGTCTAAAACCCGCGCTGCTCCTAGCCTTTTCCCTAGTAGTGCATGGACGCGCACGTCTGTGAAACGCTATTTGGCCTATGCAACTTTTTCGACGTCATCTCTCGGAAGTCGGTTGGTGTGAGGCAACTAAGAAGGCTACAGGAAGAGATCGTGGTGATACTATGCGAGCTTGAGATGTACTTCCCGCCCGCATTCTTCGACGTTATGGTGCATCTGCTGGTCCATATCATGGAGGATATCCTCCAACTCGGGCCGACGTTCCTGCGTCATGAGTATTTTTGATATCATGAATATTTTTAAATTTCATGGGCACTTTTTGAATTCATGAGGACACTCGATCTCGATCCCCCTCCATCTTGATCTCGATTCCCCCTCCATCTCGATCTCGATCCCCCTCCATCTCGATCGCTATCCCCCTCCATCTCGATCTCGATCCCTCCCCCGCTCCACCGCCGCCGACGAGCACCCCCCGCACCCGCCCCCGCTCCACCGCCGCCGACGA
>NC_041390.1:595138283-595138888 GCF_002162155.2 Triticum dicoccoides
CCGCCGCCGCCGATGATATTTTCAAATAACAAATTTGATGATATTTTTAAAAAAATTATTACTATTTTATTAAAAAATATTACTATTTCATATTCATATTCATTTTTAAAAAATAATAATAAGAAAGTGTAGACTACAATTGTTGTTAAACAACAATTATTACTATTTTTATAAAAAATATTACTGTTTCATATTCATATTCATATTCATTTTTTTTAAAATAATAAAAAATTCTTACTTATGGCGCACGGGTAGCTGGTGCGCCATTGCTATCTTAAAAAAAAGAATACTTATGGCGCACTATCCCGCTAGTGCGCCATTGCTATGAAAAAAAAACATTCTAATGGCGCACCGCCTGGGGGTGCGCCATTAGTAATCTTCCCCCATCCATACACCACCACGCCGCACCTTCCCCCCTCCCTCTCACCAGACTATTTCGATTCGTCCATCTCCCTCCACCGTGCCACTCCCTCCCTCGTCCCTTCCTCCACCGCGTCGTCGCCGTCGCTGCCCCGACCCACTGCACCGCAGCCGCCCACGCGCCCCCGCCGCCTCCCTCTCCCCTTCCTCCCCCTCGAGCGCCGCCTCCCCCCCTGAGCCCCGCC
>NC_041390.1:595138989-595150748 GCF_002162155.2 Triticum dicoccoides
CGACGCCGCCGCCGACCCCAACCTCGACCCCTCCGGCGACCGGCCGCGCCTGCCCAGGTACCTCCCCTCCTTCCTCCTTCCTCCCTCTCCTCCTTCCTCCTTCCTCCCTCTCCACCCTTCCCCGACCCCTCCGGCGACCGGCCGCGCCCGCCCAAGTCTGTTCTTTGCAGGATCAGAACAAGTTTGTAACAGGATGCTCTACAATTTTTTTTTCAATTGTGCTGTGCTGTTTACAAGGATGTAGAAGTCACCCTAAAAAAGGATGCAAAAGCCTTTCAGTGCAGATTAACTTTGTAGGTTGGAGTTTGGTTAGCCATGGTTCAGCCAACTATTTCTAGCTTGATTGTTTGGCTGGTTTAGGTGGTGTAATCTAGTGTTGTGCCGCTGATGCAACTGGTGTCCATGAGTACTTATAAATCTGGTTAGAATTAGTTTAAGAATTGATCTGTGTGTATCAATGTGATTGTAGTTTTTCTTGTCATCAAGTTTAGTTGATGTTTATTTAAATATAGCTTATATGATCAGACACTCTATGTATGATTGTGGCTTGAAGGTTCTGGAAGAACGTTTTTCCTTCAAATTCTATCTGGTGGCATTGTCCTAGACTCCTTAGTTCTGTTGTTAATTATGCTTCTATTAAAAGAATTGGGAGTTACTCACTGTACTAGAACTCTGTAGGTTCAATTTTGGTTAACTAATACTAACGTTATGAGAATGTAAGCACCTATTATTGCTACTGATATCATTGGCTCATTGCTGCCTTTGTGCAATGCAGAACTGTTAAGAGTGATTTGGAGGATTCAAGATTCTGTGAAGCTCTTTTGACATTTAAAGCTCAGAACTGAAGGTATTTAATAATCTCAAAAGCATTGATGATAACTCTTGTTGCCTAGAAACAGAGGTAGTTTACATATTGCATTGCTGGTGTTTGTTTATGTTCAGAGTTTAAGCACATGTAGTGTAGTGTAGTGTAGTGAGCTTGTTCTAGTGTAAAATCAGACTAGTATGGCCCTGGCCACAATCTGTCAACTTAGCCTTCTGTGATTTTCAAAACATTTAACTGCATTCAGATCTCTTGATGCTCAAAACCTGTCAATTTCTATCAGCTTTTGATCTATCAAGTTGATATTCAGTCAAGTTGATGTCAAACTTGACACATAAACAACAGCTTTAATAAATAGAGAGACAAGAAGTAGGGTTTTTTAGCTGCTGCCACAACACAAAGTCTATAGATGCTGAAGTTGTCAGTATTAATTATCAAATCATTCAGAGTAGATGATGCTCTATTTTTGTGGACTTAGTGAACATGATAAGACAAGCCATATGCTCTATTTTTAATTAACAGTAATCCATGATCCTGCTTACTAGTGAACATGATAAAACTGGAGCTACTGTCAAAAAATTCAGTTAGGTACAGTGAGGAGCTAACTGTGTATGAAGGTAACAAGTGTTAAATCGGTGAAAGTAAAAAAGTGTAGTAGTAGTACTTGGTTGAAGGAAATATGCCCTAGAGGCAATAATAAAGTTATTATTTATTTCCTTATTTCATGATAAATGTTTATTATTCATGCTAGAATTGTATTAACCGGAAACATAATACATGTGCGAATACATAGACAAACAGAGTGTCACTAGTATGCCTCTACTTGACTAGCTCGTTAATCAAAGATGGTTATGTTTCCTAACCATGGACAAAGAGTTGTTATTTGATTAACGGGATCACATCATTAGTTGAATGATCTGATTGACATGACCCATTCCATTAGCTTAGCACACGATTGTTTAGTATGTTGCTATTGCTTTCTTCATGACTTATACATGTTCCTATGACTATGAGATTATGCAACTTCCGTTTGCCGGAGGAACACTTTGTGTGCTACCAAACGTCACAACGTAACTGGGTGATTATAAAGGAGCTCTACAGGTGTCTCCAAAGGTACATGTTGGGTTGGTGTATTTCGAGATTAGGATTTGTCATTCCGATTGTCGGAGAGGTATCTCTGGGCCCTCTCGGTAATGCACATCACATAAGCCTTGCAAGCATTGCAACTAATATGTTAGTTGTGAGATGATGTATTACGGAACGAGTAAAGAGAGTTGACGGTAACGAGATTGAACTAGGTATTGGATACCGACGATCGAATCTCGGGCAAGTAACATACCGATGACAAAGGGAACAACGTATGTTGTTATGCGGTCTGACCGATAAAGATCTTCGTAGAATATGTAGGAGCCAATATGGGCATCCAGGTCCCGCTATTGGTTATTGACCGGAGACGTGTCTCGGTCATGCCTACATTGTTCTCGAACCGTAGGGTCCGCACGCTTAAGGTTTCGATGACAGTTATATTATGAGTTTATGAGTTTTGATGTACCGAAGGAGTTCGGAGTCCCGGATGAGATCGGGGACATGACGAGGAGTCTCAAAATGGTCGAGACATAAAGATTGATATATTGGACGACTATATTCGGACACCGGAAGGGTTTTGGAGAAGTTTCGGATAAAACCGGAGCACCGGGGGGTTACCGAAACCCCCCGGGGGGTTAATGGGCCTTATGGGCCTAATGTGGAGAAGAGAGAGGGGCTACCAGGGCAGGCCACGCGCCCCCTCTCCCCCTAGTCCGTATTGGACAAGGAGGGAGGGGCGGCACCCCCCCCTCCCTTTCCTATTCTCCCTCCACCTCTCCTAGGTTGACAAGGAACGGAAGGGGAGTCCTACTCCCGGTAGGAGTAGGACTCCTCCTGCGTGCCTCCATAGGGCCGGCCGCACCCCCCCTTGGATCCTTTATATACGGGGGCAGGGGGCACCTCTAGACACACAAGTTGATCCACGTGATCGTTCCTTAGCCATGTGCGGTGCCCCCTGCCACCATATTCCACCTTGGTCATATCATTGTAGTGCTTAGGCGAAGCCCTGCGTCGGTAGAACATCATCATCGTCACCACGCCATTGTGCTGACGGAACTCATCCCCGAAGCTTTGCTGGATCGGAGCCCGGGGAGCGTCATCGAGCTATACGTGTGCTAAGAACTCGGAGGTGCCGGAGTAATGGCGCTTGGATCGGTCGGATCGGGAAGACGTACGACTACTTCCTCTATGTTGCGTCAACGCTTCCGCTGTTGATCTACAAGGGTACGTAGATCACACTCTCCCCTCTCGTTGCTATGCATCACCATGATCTTGCGTGTGCGTAGGAAATTTTTTGAAATTACTACGTTCCCCAACAGTGGCATCCGAGCCTAGGTTTTATATGTTGATGTTATATGCACGAGTAGAACACAAGTGAGTTGTGGGCGATATAAGTCATACTGCTTACCAGCATGTTATACTTTGGTTCGGCGGTATTGTTGGATGAAGCGGCCCGGACCAACATTACGCGTACGCTTACGCGAGACCGGTTCTCCCGACGTGCTTTGCACAGAGGTGGCTTGCGGGTGACAGTTTCTCCAACTTTAGTTGAACTGAGTGTGGCTACTCCCGGTCCTTGCGAAGGTTAAAACATCACCAACTTGACAAACTATCGTTGTGGTTTTGATGCGTAGGTAAGATTGGTTCTTGCTTAAGCCCATAGAAGCCACGTAAAACTTGCAACAACAAAGTAGAGGATGTCTAACTTGTTTTTGCAGGGCATGTTGTGATGTGATATGGTCAAGACATGATGCTAAATATTATTGTATGAGATGATCATGTTTTGTAACCGAGTTATCGGCAACTGGCAGGAGCCATATGGTTGTCGCTTTATTGTATGCAATGCAATCGCGATGTAATGCTTTACTTTATCACTAAGCGGTAGCGATAGTCGTGGAAGCATGAGATTGGCGAGACGACAATGATGCTACGATGGAGATCAAGGTGTCGCGCCGGTGACGATGGTGATCATGACGGTGCTTCTAAGATGGAGATCACAAGCACAAGATGATGATGGCCATATCATATCACTTATATTGATTGCATGTGATGTTTATCTTTTATGCATCTTATCTTGCTTTGATTGACGGTAGCATTATAAGATGATCTCTCACTAAATTATCAAGAAGTGTTCTCCCTGAGTATGCACCGTTGCGAAAGTTCTTCGTGCTGAGACACCACATGATGATCGGGTGTGATAGGCTCTACGTTCAAATACAACGGGTGCAAAACAGTTGCACACGCGGAATACTCAGGTTATACTTGACGAGCCAAGCATATACAGATATGGCCTCGGAACACAGAGAGCGAAAGGTCGAGCGTGAATTATATAGTAGATATGATCAACATAGTGATGTTCACCAATGAAACTACTCCATCTCACATGATGATCGGACATGGTTTAGTTGATTTGGATCACGTGATCACTTAGAGGATTAGAGGGATATCTATCTAAGTGGGAGTTCTTAAGTAATATGATTAAATTGAACTTAAATTTATCATGAACTTAGTCCTGGTAGTATTTTGCAAATTATGTTGTAGATCAATAGCTCGCGTTATTGCGTCCCTGTGTTTATTTTGATATGTTCCTAGAGAAAATTGTGTTGAAAGATGTTAGTAGCAATGATGCGGATTGGAGCCATGATCTGAGGTTTATCCTCATTGCTGCACAGAAGAATTATGTCCTTGATGCACCGCTAGGTGACAGACCTATTGCAGGAGCAGATGCAGACATTATGAATGTTTGGCTAGCTCAATATGATGACTACTTGATAGTTTAAGTGCACCATGCTTAACGGCTTAGAATCGGGACTTCAAAGGCGTTTCGAACGTCATGGACCATATGAGATGTTCCAGGAGTTGAAGTTAATATTTCAAGCAAATACCCGAGTTGAGAGATATGAAATCTCCAACAAGCTCTATAGCTAAAAGATGGAGGAGAATCGCTCAACTAGTGAGCATGTGCTCAGATTGTCTGGGTACTACAATCGCTTGAATCAAGTGGGAGTTAATCTTCTAGATAAGATAGTGATTGACAGAATTCTCTAGTCACCATCACCAAGTTAGTAGAACTTCGTGATGAACTATAATATGCAAGGGATAACGGAAACAACTCCCAAGCTCTTCATGATGCTGAAATCAACTTAGGTAGAAATCAAGAAAAACATCAAGTGTTGATGGTTGACAAGACCACTAGTTTCAAGAAAAGGGCAGAGGGAAGAAGGGGGACTTCAAGAAGAACAGCAAGCAAGTTGCTGCTCAAGTGAAGAAGCCCAAGTCTGGTCCTAAGCCTGAGACTAAGTGCTTCTACTGCAAAGGGACTGGTCACTGGAAGCGGAACTACCCCAAGTGATTGGCGGATAAGAAGGATGGCAAAGTGAACATAAGTATATTTGATATACATGTTATTGATGTGTACTTTACTAGTGTTTATAGCAAACCCTCAGTATTTGATACTAGTTCAGTTGCTAAGATTAGTAACTCGAAACGGGAGTTGTAGAATAAAAAGAGACTAGTTAAGGGTGAAGTGACGATGTGTGTTGGAAGTGGTTCCAAGATTGATATGATCATCATCACACACTCCCTATAATTTTGGGATTAGTGTTGAACCTAAATAAGTGCTATTTGGTGTTTGCGTTGAGCATGAATATGATTTGATCATGTTTATTGTAATACGGTTATTCATTTAAGTAAGAGAATAAATTGTTGTTTTGTTTACATGAATAAAACCTTATATGGTTACACACCCAATGAAAATAGTTCATTGGATCTCGATCGTAGTGATACGCATAATCATAATATTGAAACCAAAAGATGCAAAGTTAATAATGATAGTGCAACTTATTTATAGCACTGCAGTTTAGGTCATATTGGTGTAAAGCGCATGAAGAAACTCCATGCTGATGGGCTTTTGGAATCACTTGATTATGAATCAGTTGATGCTTGTGAACCATGCCTCATGGGCATGATGACTAAGACTCTGTTCTTCGGATCAATGGAGCGAGCAACAAATTTGTTGGAAATCATACATACTGATGTATGTGGTCCGGTGAATATTGAGGCTCGCGACAGGTATCATTAGTTTCTGATCTTCACAGATGATTTAAGCAGATATGAGTATATCTACTTGATGAAACATAAGTCTGAAACATTTGAACAGTTCAAAGAATTTCAGAGTGAAGAGGAAAATCATCGTGACAAGAAAATAAAAGTTTCTACGATATGATCGCAGAGGTAAAATATTTGAGTTACGAGTTTGGCCTTCAAACAATGTGAAATAGTTTCACTACTCACGCCACCTGGAACACCATAGTGTAATGGTGTGTCCGAACGTCATAACCGTACTTTATTAGATATAGTGCGATCTATGATGTCTCTTACCGATCTACCACTATCGTTTTGGGGTTATGCATTAGAGACAGCTGCATTCACGTTAAATAGGGCACCATCTAAATTTGTTGAGACGATACCGTGTGAACTATGGTTTGGCAAGAAACCTAAGCTGTCGATTCTTAAAGTTTGGAGTTGCGATGCTTATGTGAAAAAGTTTCATCTCGATAAGCTCAAACTCAAATCAGAGAAATATGTCTTCATAGGATACCCAAAGGAGACAGTTGGGTACACCTTCTATCACAGATCCGAAGGCAAGACATTCGTTGCTAAGAATGGATCCTTTCTAGAGAAGGAGTTTCTCTCGAAAGAAGTGAGTGGGAGGAAAGTAGAAAACTTGATAAGGTAATTGTACCTTCTCCCTTATTGGAAAATAGTTCATCACAGAAATCTGTTCTTGTGACTACTACACCAATTAGTGAGGAAGCTAATGATGATGATCATGTAACTTCAGATCAAGTTACTACCGAATCTCGTAGGTAAACCAGAGTGAGATCCGCACCAGAGTGGTACGGTAATCCTATTCTGGAGGTCATGTTACTTGACCATGACGAACCTACGAACTATGAGGAAGCGATGATGAGCCCAGATTCCGATAAATGGCTTGAGGCCATGAAATCTGAGATATGATCCATGTAAGAGAACAAAGTATGGACTTTGGTTGACTTGCCCGATGATCGGCAAGCAATTGAGAATAAATGGATCTTCAAGAGGAAGACGGACGCTGATAGTAGTGTTACTATCTACAAAGATAGAATTGTCGACAAGTTCAAGGTGTTGACTACGATGAGAGTTTCTCACTCGTATCTATGCTTGAGTCTATCCAAATCATGTTAGTAATTGCCGCATTTTATGAAATCTGGCAAATGGATAAACAAAACTACATTCCTTAATGGATTTATTAAAGAAGAGTTGTATATGATGCAACCAGAAGATTTTGTCAATCCGAAAGGTGCTAACAAAATGTGCAAACTCCAGCGATCCATCTGTGGACTGGTGCAAGCATCTCGGAGTTGGAATATACGCTTTGATGAGTTGATCAAAGCATATAGTTTTATACAGACTTGCGGTGAAGCCTGTATTTACAAGAAAGTGAGTGGGAGCACTACAACATTTCTGATAAGTATATGTGAATGACATATTGTTGATCGGAAATAATGTAGAATTATTCTGTAAAGCATAAAGGAGTGTTTGAAAGGAGTTTTTCAAAGAAATACATCGGTGAAGCTGCTTACATGTTGAGCTTCAAGATCTATAGAGATAGATCACAACGCTTGATAAGGTTTTTCAATGAGTACATACCTTGACAAGATTTTGAAGTAGTTCAAAATGGAGCAGTCAAAGAAAGAGTTCTTGCCTGTATTACAATGTGTGAAGTTGAGTAAGACTCAAAGCCCGACCACGGCAGAAGATAGAAAGAGAATGAAAGTCATTCCCTATGCCTTGGCCATAGGTTCTATAAAGTATGTCATGCTGTATACCAGATCTATTGTATACCCTGCACTGATTTGGCAAGGGAGTACAATAGTGATCTAGGAGTAGATCACTGGATAGCGGTCAGAATTATCCTTAGTGAAATAAGGATATGTTTCTCGATTATGGACGTGACAAAAAGGTTCGTCGTAAAGGGTTACGTCGATACAATTTTTTGGCACTGATCCAGATGATTCTAAGTCTCAATCTGGATACATATTGAAAGTGGGAGCAATTAGCTAGAGTAGCTCCATGCAGAGCATTGTAGACATAGAATTTTGCAAAATACATACGGATCTGAATTTGGTAGGCCCGTTGACTAAATTTCTCTCACAGGCAAAACATGATCACTCTTTTGGTGTTAATCACATAGCGATGTGAACTATATTAACAGTAATCCATGATCCTGCTTACTAGTGAACATGATAAACTTGAGCTACTGTCAAAAAATTCAGTTAGGTACAGTGAGGAGCTAACTGTGTATGAAGGTAACAAGTGTTAAATCGGTGAAAGTAAAAAAGTGTAGTAGTAGTACTTGTTTGAAGGAAATATGCCCTAGAGGCAATAATAAAGTTATTATTTATTTCCTTATTTCATGATAAATGTTTATTATTCATGCTAGAATTGTATTAACCGGAAACATAATACATGTGTGAATACATAGACAAACAGAGTGTCACTAGTATGCCTCTACTTGACTAGCTCGTTAATCAAAGATGGTTATGTTTCCTAACCATGGACAAAGAGTTGTTATTTGATTAACGGGATCACATCATTAGTTGAATGGTCTGATTGACATGACCCATTCCATTAGCTTAGCACACGATCGTTTAGTATGTTGCTATTGCTTTCTTCATGACTTATACATGTTCCTATGACTATGAGATTATGCAACTTCCGTTTGCCGGAGGAACACTTTGTGTGCTACCAAACGTCACAATGTAACTGGGTGATTATAAAGGAGCTCTACAGGTGTCTCCAAAGGTACATGTTGGGTTGGCGTATTTCGAGATTAGGATTTGTCACTCCGATTGTCGGAGAGGTATCTCTGGGCCCTCTCGGTAATGCACATCACATAAGCCTTGCAAGAATTGCAACTAATATGTTAGTTGTGAGATGATGTATTACGGAACGAGTAAAGAGACTTGCCGGTAACGAGATTGAACTAGGTATTGGATACCGATGATCGAATCTCGGGCAAGTAACATACCGATGACAAAGGGAACAACGTATGTTGTTATGCGGTCTGACTGATAAAGATCTTCGTAGAATATGTAGGAGCCAATATGGGCATCCAGGTCCCGCTATTGGTTATTGACCGGAGACGTGTCTCGGTCATGTCTACATTGTTCTCGAACCGTAGGGTCCGCACGCTTAAGGTTTCGATGACAGTTATATTATGAGTTTATGAGTTTTGATGTACCGAAGGAGTTCGGAGTCCCAGATGAGATCGGGGACATGACGAGGAGTCTCGAAATGGTCGAGACATAAAGATTGATATATTGGACGACTATATTCGGACACCGGAAGGGTTCCGAAGAAGTTTCGGATAAAACCGAAGCACCGAGGGGTTACCGGATCGCCCCGGGGGGTTAATGGGCCTTATGGGCCTAATGTGGAGAAGAGGAAGGGGCTGCCAGGGCAGGCCGCGCGCCCCCTCTCCCCCTAGTCCGTATTGGACAAGGAGGGAGGGGTGGCGCCCCCCCTTTCCTATTCTCCCTCCACCTCTCCTAGTTGGACAAGGAACGGGAGGGGAGTCCTACTCCCGGTAGGAGTAGGACTCCTCCTGCGCGCCTCCATAGGGCCGGCCGCACCCCCCCTTGGATCCTTTATATACGGGGGCAGGGGGGCACCTCTAGACACACAAGTTGATCCACGTGATCGTTCCTTAGCCATGTGCGGTGCCCCCTGCCACCATATTCCACCTCGGTCATATCGTTGTAGTGCTTAGGCGAAGCCCTGCGTCGGTAGAACATCATCATCGTCACCACGCCGTTGTGCTGACGGAACTCATCCCCGAAGCTTTGCTGGATCGGAGCCCGGGGAGCGTCATCGAGCTGTACGTGTGCTAAGAACTCGGAGGTGCCGGAGTAACGGTGCTTGGATCGGTCGGATCGGGAAGACGTACGACTACTTCCTCTATGTTGCGTCAATGCTTCCGTTGTTGATCTACAAGGGTACGTAGATCACACTCTCCCCTCTCGTTGCTATGCATCACCATGATCTTGCGTGTGCGTAGGAAATTTTTTGAAATTACTACGTTCCCCAACATTGGTACCAATAATTCTCTGGGCAAAGCAAAAGAGCAAGAGGAGGGAGACATGGAATAAGTCTTGACCTGAAATGTAAACTAAACCCAAAACAAGACTTTCTGCATTTAAACGAGTCCCAATGGACCTACTGCCAGCTTATTTGTTCTAGGACAGTATAGTTTTACAAGCTTCGGCAACTTTTTCTTAACTGCTGCTGCTGTTATGCCTTTATTCACTGCTGCTACTGCTGTACTTGTCATGATGTTGTACTTGTGATGATGCTACTTGTGATCTTCTGAATGACCCATTGGCGACTTCATTATGCGGGGATAATGATTTTGCAGGTACCCCGAGAGGCCCTTGAGTTTGCCGGAATGTCGATTAACTTCCGTTCCGACAAATTCGGGTACTCCATATGTCCTATTTTCAGCAAAGGTCATGCTGAAATTTTCCGTGAATTTTAGCATGACTTTGCTAAAAATAGGACATATGGGGTACTTGCGACTAATGTTGATTATCCTCTGCTCAAAATTTATGCTGCTATAATGTTGTAAGGGTACTAATTGGTCTCTTTTGCTGCTTATCAGAGATGGGGGGAAGCAGCCATCGCCGCTCTGCCTCACCGGAGTACGAGTTGGATGCTTTCGAGTTCTTCACTATCATACTTTCTTCTTCAGTATCAGCCACGAGGCAGGTATATAAAACGAGAGATCTCCCCTTCACCCATCTCATTATGATAAATCTGTTGTTTGCTACATCACTCCTTGTCCCAAATTGCAGAGGCTGCCTGACGCTTTTATGAAGATGCTGGGTGCAGATCCACCAGATAATGTGACGCTCCGACAGGCCGGGAGCGGGGTTCGCAGGCTGTGGGACGTGGAGTTGGTGATCGAGGAGGGCCACATGTACCTGTGTCGTGGCTGGGAGAATTTCTACAGTGCCTACGACCTGCGGACCGTGTACTTTCTTCTCTTGAGGTACGACGATGATGCCACAATGCTCATCATGAAGGTTTTCAACATGACTATGTGTCGCATGCACTACGCTGAAGACAAAGATGCCAGTGCGTTCTGCCTCATCTTATTCCTCTACATTTGGCTTTGTCTCACATCGATTGTTAACAATCATTGTTGCATTTGGACAGGCAATGGGAGCAGCAGCAGCGACACTGGCTACAGCCAAAGCAGCAGCGATTATGGCTGTAGCGAAAGCAACAACGATTCTGGCCTTAGCGAAAGCAGCAGCGATTCTGGCAGCAGCGAAGATAACAAGAAGGATGATCCGGACTGGAGTGGGGGAGAAGAGGAGCAGAGTGGGGATGAGGAGCTGCAGGATGACGATGGGCATCAGGCTGAGGATGACCTAGCACTGGTGGTGGCTGACTAAGGGCAAGAGATGGTGGTGGCTGACCAGGTGCAAGAGATGGTGGTGGCTGACCATGGGCAAGAGATGGTGGTGGCTGACCATGGGAAAGAGATGGTGGTGGCTGACCATAGGCAAGAGATGGTGGTGGCTGAGGGTGGCCTCACGATGGTGGTGGTGCCTGACAATTACCACGCACCGGTGGTGGCGCCGGCGATCCCACAGCTGGGCGACATGACTACGCCAATTGTGGTAGAAGACTACATCCCCCAGCTGCCTCCACCGCCTCGCCGCTCTTGGCGCATCAGGCTGACGAAGGAGAAGGAGAAGAACAATGAGAACTGAACTATGTCAGGTATGTCACATCTCCAAAA
>NC_041390.1:595150836-595192967 GCF_002162155.2 Triticum dicoccoides
CTATTTATCTCTAATATGCTTAGTTTCCTATAGGTTAGCTCCAAAATTACTTATGTTAGCACAAAATGATCAAGTTTACATAATAAGCTTATAGTCTTCTTCTTATTCTTCTTCTTATCCAAAATGACATAGGTTAGCTTCATTTTACCTAAGTTGGCTCTAATATGCTAACTTAGAGCTTATATGCTTAGTTTCCTATAGGTTAGCTCCAAAATTACTTATGTTAGCACAAAATGATAAGTTTACATAATAAGCTTATAGTCTTCTTCTTATTCTTCTTCTTATTATTATTATTCTTCTTCTAGTCTTCTTCTTCTTCTTCTTCTCTTCTTCTTCTTCTTCTTCTTTTTATAACTTCTTGTTTATCATTTTGCAGATTTGATTTAATTCACGGAAGCTTGCATGGATGGAGTGCTTATTTTCCATTTGTGTTTTTATTTTGTATCAATGTGAAACTTTTGTGAATTGATGGATAATGGTGTTGAATGAACATTGTGAAACTTTTGTAATATGTAACGATGGAACTATGTGTTGGCTATGTATGTATATATGATGAAACTTGTGTGTTGGATATGATCTGGTGGACGCAGGTAACGTCGTTACATATGGCCCCCTGTATGTAAGCTAAGCAGATCTGTGTTGTATGTTATCTCTAATATATTTTAACCTGTGAAAATATCAGAAATGAAAAAAAATCCCTAATATTCATACTAGTGGCGCACCACACAAGACACTAATGGCGCACTATGATAATCACACTAATGGCGCATCACCCAACAGTGCGCCATTAGAATGCTAAAGCACATGGTTAAATATGGCCCCCTGGGAGGCATACTAATGGCGCATGGTGTTCTATACTAATGGCGCACTCTGGTGCACCATTAGTAAGCCTTTTCCCAGTAGTGTAATGTTGAGTCCATGGATTATACACACTGTCACCCTTCCACCATTGCTAGCCTCTCTAGTACCGCGCAACTTTCGCCGGTACCATAAACCCACCATCTACCTTCCTCAAAACAGCCACCATACCAACCTATTATGGCATTTCCATAGTCATTCCGAGATATATTGCCATGCAACTTTCCACCATTCCGTTTATTATGACACGCTTCATCATTGTCATATTGCTTTGCATGATCATGTAGTTGACATCGTATTTGTGGAAAAGTCACCTTTCATAATTCTTTCATACATGTCACTCTTGATTCGTTGCACATCCCAGTGCACCGCCGGAGGCATTCACATAGAGTCATATTTTGTTCTAAGTATCGAGTTGTAATTCTTGAGTTGTAAGTAAATAAAAGTGTGATGACCTTCATTATTAGAGCATTGTCCCGGTGAGGAAAGGATGATGGAGACTATGATTCCCCCACAAGTCGGGATGAGACTCCAGACGAAAAAAAAGAGGCCAAAAAATGAGAGAGGCCCAAATAAAAAATAAAAAAGAGAGAAGGGGCAGTGCTACTATCCTTTTACCACACTTGTGCTTCAAAGTAGCACCATGATCTTCATGATAGAGAGTCTCCTATGTTGTCACTTTCATATACTAGTGGGAATTTTTCATTATAGAACTTGGCTTGTATATTCCAACGATGGGCTTCCTCAAATGCCCTAGGTCTTCATGAGCAAGCAAGTTGGATGCACACCCACTTGGTTTCTTTTTTAGCTTTCATACACTTATAGCTCTAGTGCATCCGTTGCATGGCAATCCCTACTCACTCACATTGATATATATTGATGGGCATCTCCATAGTCCATTGTTACGCCTAGTTGATGTGAGACTATCTCCCTATTTTTTTTCTCCACAACCAACTTCTATTCCACCTATAGTGCTATGTCCATGGCTCACACTCATGTATTGCGTGAAAGTTGAAAAAGTTTGAGAATGTCAAAAGTATGAAACAATTGCTTGGCTTGTCATCGGGGTTGTGCATGATTTGAGTATTTTGTGTGATGAAGATGGATCATAGCCAGACTATATGATTTTGTAGGGATAAGCTTTCTTTGGCCATGTTATTTTGAGAAGACATAATTGCCTTGTTAGTATGCTTAAAGGATTATTGTTTTTATGTCAATATTAAACTTTTTCTTGAATCTTTCGGATCTGAACATTCATGCCACAATAAAGAAAATTACATTCATAATTATGTTAGGTAGCATTCCACATCAAAAATTATGTTTTTATCATTTACCTACTTGAGAACGAGCAGGAATAATTAAGCTTGGGGATGCTGATACGTCTCCAACGTATCTATAATTTTTTATGTATTCATGCCATGTTTGTAATATTTTTTACATGATTTTGGTATGATTTGGTTAGAACTAACCCGGACTGACGTTGTTTTCAACAGAACTACTGTGGTGTTGTTTTTTGTGCATAAATAAAAGTTCTCGGAATGCGCTCAAAATCAACGGAGATTTTTTCTAGAAAATATAAAAAATATTGGAACGAAGAGTTACCGGAGGGGAGGCCCATGGGCCCCACGAGGGTGGAGGGCGCGCCCACCCACCTAGGGTGCGCCCCTGTGCCTCGTGGACTTCCCGTGGGGCCCCGTGACTTGTTCTTGACGCCAACCTCTCCTATAAATCCCCAAACCTCTAGAAAATAACCTAGATCGGGAGTTCCGCCACCGCAAGCCTCTATAGCCACCAAAAACCAATTGGGACCCTGTTCCGGCACCCTGCCGGAGGGGGGAATCATCACCGATGGCCATCTTCATCATCCCGACGCTCTCCATGAAGAGGAGGGAGTAGTTCACCCTCGGGGCTGAGGGTATGTACCAGTAGCTATGTGTTTGATCTCTCCCTCCCTCTCTCTCTCGTGTTCTTGCTTTAGCATGATCTTGATGTACTGCGAGCTTTGCTACTATAGTTGGATCTTATGATGTTTCTCCCCCTCTATCTCTTGTAATGGAATTAGTTTTTCCTTTGAAGTTATCTTATCGGATTGAGTCTTTAAGGATTTGAGAACACTTGATGTATGTCTTGCATGTGCTTATCTGTGGTGACAATGGGATATTCATGTGATCTACTTGATGTATGTTTTGGTGATTGATACGTCTCCAACGTATCTATAATTTTTTTATTGTTCCATGCTATATTATATTCTGTTTTGGACATTAATGGGCTTTATTATACACTTTTATATTATTTTTGGGACTAACCTATTAATCGGAGGCCCAGCCCAGAATTGCTGTTTTTTTGCCTATTTCAGAGTTTCGCAGAAACAGAATATCAAACGGAGTCCAAATGGAATGAAACCTTCGGGAACGTGATTTTCGGAACGAACGTGATCCATAGGACTTGGACCCTATGTCAAGACATCAACCAGGAAGGCACGAGGTAGGGGGGTGCACCTACCCCCCCTGGGTGCGCCCTCCACCCTCGTGGGCCCCATGTTGCTCCACCGACGTACTTCTTCCTCCTATATATACCTACGTACCCCCAAACTACCAGATACGGAGCCAAAAACCTAATTCCACCACTGCAACCTTCTGTACCCGTGAGATCCCATCTTGGGGCCTTTTCCGGAGCTCCGCTGGAGGGGGCATCGATCACGGAGGGCTTCTACATCAACACCATAGCCTCTCCGATGATGTGTGAGTAGTTTACCTTAGACCTTCGGGTCCATAGTTATTAGCTAGATGGCTTCTTCTCTCTTTTTGGATCTCAATACAATGATCTCCCCCTCTCTTGTGGAGATCTATATGTAATCTTCTTTTGCAGTGTGTTTGTTGAGACCGATGAATTGTGGGTTTATGATCAAGTTTATCTATCAACAATATTTGAATCTTCTCTGAATTCTTTTATGTATGATTGGTTATCTTTGCAAGTCTCTTCGAATTATCAGTTTGGTTTGTCCTACTAGATTGATCTTTCTTGCAATTGGAGAAGTGCTTAGCTTTGGGTTCAATCTTGCGGTGTCCTTTCCCAGTGACAGTAGGGGCAGCAAGGCACGTATTGTATTGTTGCCATCGAGGATAACAAGATGGGGTTTATATCATATTGCATGAGTTTATCCCTCTACATCATGTCATCTTACTTAAAGCGTTACTCTATTCTTATGAACTTAATACTCTAGATGCATGTTGGATAGCGGTCGATGTGTGGAGTAATAGTAGTAGATGCAGGCAGGAGTCGGTCTACTTGTCTCGGACGTGATGCTTATTTACATGATCATACCTAGATATTCTTATAACTATGCTCAATTATATCAATTGCTCAATAGTAATTTGTTTACCCACCGTAATATTTATGTTCCTGAGAGAAGCCACTAGTGAAACCTATGGCCCCCGGGTCTATTTTCCATCATATTTATCTTCCAACACTTAGCTATTTTCATTGCCTTTTATTTTATTTTGCATCTTTATCATAAAAATACCAAAAATATTATCTTATCATATCTATCAGATCTCACTCTCGTAAGTGACAGTGAAGGGATTGACAACCCCTTTATAGCGTTGGTTGCGACGATTTATTTGTTTGTGTAGGTGCGAGGGACTCGTGCGTGGCGTCCTACTGGATTGATACCTTGGTTCTCAAAAACTGAGGGAAATACTTACGCTACTTTGCTGCATCACCCTTTCCTCTGCAAGGGAAAACCAACGCAGTGCTCAAGAGGTAGCAAGAAGGATTTCTGGCGCCATTGCTGGGGAGGCTTACGCAAGGTCAAGTCAAGATTTGGACTCCCGACAACGAGCCATTTCCGGCGCCGTTGTCGGGGAGTCTACGCTAAAGTCAACACACCAAGTACCCATCACAAACCCTTATCTCCCGCATTACATTATTTGCCATTTGCCTCTCGTTTTCCTCTCCCCCACTTCGCCCTTGTCGTTTTATTCGCCCTCTCTTTTCTGTTCGCCTTTTTTCGCTTGCTTCTTGTTTGCTCGTGTGTTGGATTGCTTGGCTCAAGATAATACTAAGTTGTGTGACTTTACTAATACCAACAACAATGATTTACTTAGCACTCCGATTGCTCCTCTTACCGATACTGAATCTTGTGAAATTAATGCTGCTTTATTGAATCTTGTCATGAAAGATCAATTCGCCGGCCTTCCTAGTGAAGATGTCGCTACCCATCTAAATAGCTTCGTTGATTTGTGTGATATGCAAAAGAAGAAAGATGTGGACAATGATATTGTTAAATTGAAGCTATTTCCTTTTTCGCTTAGAGATCATGCTAAAGCTTGGTTTTCGACTTTGCCTAAAAATAGTATTGATTCTTGGAATAAGTGCAAAGATGCTTTTATCTCTAAGTATTTTCCTCCCGCTAAGATCATCTCTCATAGAAACGATTTCATGAATTTTAAGCAACTTGATCATGAACATGTTGCACAAGCTTGGGAGAGGATGAAATTAATTATACGTAATTGCCCTACACATGGTTTGAATTTGTGGATGATCATACAAATTTTTTATGCCGGATTGAATTTTGCTTCTAGAAATTTTTTAGATTCGGCCGTGGGAGGCACTTTTATGGAAATCACTTTAGGCGAAGTGTGAAACTCCAAAAAATTTCATTTGGTTTTCAGCAAAAACTTTGTTGGATTTGAAGAAGGTCATTTAAATTCTTCCTAAAACCTCTCTCTCAAAACTCTTTCCTCCTTGGCAAGGATTTTATTTTTATTTTGTATCTTCTTCAACTCTGGTGTTTGAATTATGAAAAATTCCTTCTGATTATTCTCTTCTCAAATAAATTCTTGGAATTTATTTATTTCTTTAAAAAGAAATCCTAGGAGTTTTGGGGCTTCTTTCTTTTCTAAAACCACCCATGGTTTTACCATGCCTCATGTGGTAAAACCTCCCAAAACCCCTCCCTCCACTTTGGGGCAATCAATACTTCCTGCTCCAACAAGTCCAAACCATTTTTGGATTTTATTTCATTTATTTTTCTTCCAAAAACATTTCTGTCAATTATTTTAAGCCTAGATGATTTACAAAGGAAGTACATGTTTTCCTTTGAGTTTTGATCTCAAACCAACTTCTCTGGATAGTCCTTAGCACCCCCAACCTAGATCCATCAAGATCCACTCTTCTTCTTTTCAAAATTTTCAAGTTTCAGCCTCTGCAAGTTTGGACCAGATTTGTCAAATTTGGTGAAATTCATATCTTCTCTTCTCCAAAAATTCTACCAAAATTCAGGCAGCCCCCAGATGCAATGAGAGGCCACCCCACCAAAAATCAGCTCAAGGAGAACCTCCCATATACCAATATCATTTTGTCGAACACCTGGCCGGCATTGTTATTATGCACTTTCAGAAAATTTCAGAAGTTTCAGAGAGTTCAGTGTCGTTTCTTCGTCAGAGAGTTGTCACGATCCACAGTGCGCCCTGGCGCGTTGCGCACGGCCTCTCCTCCCTGGCCAGAGCACCGCACGCCCTCTTGGACGGGTGCAGGCGTCGGTGGCGGCGAGCATCGCCGGAGTTGGCAGCTTCTGCGGTGGCAGCGCCACCCGTGGCGGCCAGCGAGGGCCTGAGCCAGCTCGCCACGCCATCCGGCACCGCCCAACGCTCCCTGGCTCTCCGCGTGGCTCATGCATGCCAGCGCAACCCTGCTGCACCATCGCCGTCGAAACCCACTCTCTGCCGCTGACAGGCCCGCGCCGCCCCGTTTCGTCGAAACCCACTCAAAGCTCCTAATCCAAGTTCGTTTAGCGTCTGAATGGGACCAGTAGACCTCCACGATGATGCCCAACTCCCTAATCTCCCGCGACCAAGCTCTGCGTCGCCGTAACCTTCGCCAAACTCCGTTCATGGCCACCGCCTCGGATCGCCTATAAAAAGGGGCCCCGAGCTCGCCCTCGAGCACCCACCCTCACTGCACCTCTCCAGGACCCCGCCAAGCCACTAGGAGGACCTCGAGGAGGTCTCCTCCCCCAACTCCGGCGCCCCGATCCGCCTCGGCCACCAGCTCGATCCACTCCGGTGAGGCCATCCCCGCCTCCCAAACCTCGTCAGTAGTCTTCTCGTGCACCCAGTGACCTAACCCAAGCTCCAATTTAACCTCCGCAGCTCTCCCCGACGAGATCCAACTTCACCCGAGCCGCCGTCCGCCGGAGCAAGGACCACCGTCGACGTGGTGCTCGCCGACGACCACCACCACCACCCACCAACGCGGAAGGACACACTGAGCACGTAGGTACCCTTCGATCCTCCTAACTCGCCGTGGATCGCCGCCGGCAACCACCGCAGCTCTCGGGCGCCGACGCGCTCTGTTTCTCCCCCCGTTTGAAATTTTAAACCTGACGGGTGGGACCCCTCGTCAGTCTTTTCTTTTTTTTGAACCGTTTTATGAAAACGCTTTCGGGCAGAATACGTCTCCCTTGGCAGTTGACGGCTTTTTAGCCGAAGCGTTTTCTGTTTTTATAAGTTGGCCCTGGAAACTTTCTGTTTCATTACAGAAAAGTCCCTGGATTAAAACTCTTATATCTTTTAAACAGAAAATGATTTTTGATTGATTCTTTTTCTATCCGCTTTAAAATTTTGTCTAGTTTTTTATTAGATTTACTTAAAAAATATTTGGAATATTTTTGTGCACCTCACGGTATTTACATTAGCGCGTATGTTTCTTTATACCGTAGATACCGAAGGAGGTGACGGAACCGCGAACTTCACCGAGCTAGGCTCCGACTACTCTGAACCAGGAAAGCATGTTTGAACTTTTGATATGATGAGTGTCATTGGCATGTTTGCATTAAGTAGTTTCATGGCATGTTTATGAGCATACAGATGAATGTCATTTTACATGCAAAGTTGAGGCAAGTGAGTTTCGAAAATCCATAAGTCGTTGGATGTGAGTTTGCATGGCCATGTGTTGGCATGAGGATGGGTAAGATGGCAGTGTTGTAGCATGCCAGTCTTATGCCAGACTATTTGACTCTAGTGTCAACTTGAATCAGTCCAGTTTCCATCCGTTTTCCCTTCCTGTACTACCACATGTTTTCCGCAAGGAATATGGCTTAGTAAGTTGCAAACCGCTTTCCTGGTACACACCGAATCGAGAGGCCTAGATGATGGTTCCATGGCCCTGGATTAAAGACAGTCATCCGGTCAGGGGGCATGGGTGTTTCCGGTTGGGACCGAGAGGGGGGCACCCCTTAGAGCGCGCGTATATAAATTTGATCCCATGCAATTCGAGATTGTGATCTCCCCATCTCAAAGTTTTTCTTGAATGCTGTCTAGGGTGATCCCTGGCATCGTGAGGTGGGATGGGTGTGTACTGGTTAGATGTGTTTCTTCCGAAATACCGTAAAAGGAACTAGTCCTTCATGACTATGAAAATTCGTTGGCTGTGGGTAATTTTAGTACAAACTCTGCAGAGTCAAAAACCCTTGAATCATCTTATCCATGTCCAAGTATTGTGTTCAACTTATCTTGCCAAATGTCAGTCTCAGTGACAAAACTCCGGTGAACCACATGACTGCTAAGTCCGGTTAAATGTTTATTCCTGTGGATGGACTAACCCGTTTATTATCGTGTGTTGAATATTTATTATGAGTATTATATCTTTGTAAATTTATCAGATATGAATAATGAAATTTAAGCCCTTTCTGCGATGTCGCTTAGACGTCCGACTGTGGCACAATTTGTTCTTTACTTTTTATATAAGCCCTTTCTGTGATGTCGCTCAGACGTCCGACTGTGGCACGCTTGTTATTTACTTTCAATATAAGCCATTTCTATGATGTCGCTCAGACGTCCGACTGTGGCACACTTGTTATTTACTTGCGATATAAGCCCTTTCTGCGATGTCGCTCCGACATCTGACTGTGGCACGCATGTCATTTATTTTTCAACATAAGCCCTTTTCGTGGTGTCGCTTAGACGCCCGACTGCGCCATGATTATTTATTTGTGCACCCTTCGAGGCGTTGCTCCAGACACCCGATCGGTCTTTCAGTTATTTTCTTGGGATTTCGGGAAGACTACCGCCCGACTCCCTTTTTACTTACCATGTTGTTCCAGTATTTATTAAATGTCCATTAATAATTAATCATGACGCATTCATGCATGCATTTCTTATATCTTATGTCCGAACTGTCTTGCGAGTACTTTCAAAGTACTCACCTGGCTTGTTGATTTGGCCAGATGTTGACGAAGGCGATCTCATGGATGAAGAGTTCGATAGCGAGTCCGACGCCTAGAGGAGTCCCAATCAGTCTTGTGCGACCCTGGATTTGGTCTCTGTATTATATCCGCTTTCGCTACCCGAATAAAATTCATCGAGCCTCACCTTGACGCTCGATGAGCTGCCAGTTTAGGAGTCGTGTTATCCACTCTCCACTGTGATATTCCACCACCACTTTTATCTCGAGTCAGTAGTATGCCACCACTCCATTGTGTCATATCCGCCATTATGTATAATTATTGGCGTGCTTGTAATAATTTGTTGAGCAGCCTTAGCTCGACCTTGTAATATATTATATGCTAATGGCTTACTGTATCAAGAATTTTGTCTACCAGTAAGGAGGATTTTCCTCATACTGGACCCAAAAGATCGGTTTCTCAATACACATTTTTATTGAAAAACCGGTCATGACAAGCTTGGTACCAGAGCCAGGCTGACTGTAGGAAGCCACTAGGTGCGATCGCTAATCGATTATCAGCATAGTAGAGCTAATTCGTATTTTTTTTGCAAATGTAGTCATTTTTTTCTGACAGTCAGCATAAATTTATGATCTGACCATTCAGAATTTTTGCCTACTTTTGTAGATGGCTGACAACAACTGCGAGTCTCAGACATTCGCCAATGTGCCCGATGGGTTCGTCAAGCTCCTCTCCTTCATCGTTTAGGTCGCGATGGGGCCATCTGTGCGCCCAGTCTTTGCACTCTACCAACACAAAGTCAACGACAGTCTGACCATGCACCAGGCCGTGGTGCAATTCAAGGGAGGGCGTGTTGAGTTACGCCGCTTCCGGTACTTGGGGAGAGCCATGCCTACGGAGAGGCACGCTATGCAGATGGCAGCCCGCGAGGCGATAGCTCGTCTCCGGGATGTCCTTCCCTCGATGAAGACTCGTCGTTACCGCTACCTTCAATGCCATGTGCCATACACCTGTCACTACGTGTTCTCTTGCCCCAGAGGAGAACGAGACGAGGCTTTTGAGATGCTTATTGAGTACCTCCGGGCTCTGGAGGCAGCCTTCGACAACCTGGTGGATTACTTCGTGGCTGCCCGCATGGACTCAGTCCATGGCTGTGCCACCAACAGGAGGGAGCTCCTGCACACCGCACCGCCACTGACCTTCGTCTCGTCCTCAGCATCTTATGCACCTACCACACTCGCCTCTGCTCGTCGCCTGCCTACCATCGAAGAGTTCAACCAAGTCATTGCGCCCACTCCAGCCCGCACTGCACCACCCTTTGCACCCACTCATGTTCTTGTTGCTCCGCCCCTGGCACCCGCTCCATCTACTCGGCGCAGCACCACACGTCTGGAGCCTATTAGCGAGGAGGAGGTCGAGTCCCCAGCCTCCCTGCGCCTCACCCTCGGCAGGGCAAAGGAGATCGTCAACATCTCTGACTGAGTACGCATAGCCGCCATGCGATGTACCGCTTTGTACGATATGTTTATATGTACATAGGTTGTGAGAAGTAGCTTGTGTGCGCATCATGTAGGAACTGGGAGAAGTGCACTAGCCTAAATAACATGTCAGGAATATGTACGCATATCCTGAGTGATGTATTGTATAATTACCGCCTGCATGTAAGATATGTAATGAGCAGTCCTTCTCCGTGCGCAATCGATTTGTTTTCTTAAGTAATGCTGGAGCTTTTAGTTTATTTTCCATCCTTGTGCATTTATTGATTTTTGTGACTCTTTTCACTTTCTTATGAGTTTTACAAAATATATCCCCAGAGTGAAAAATGTCTCGTCCTTGGATGCGCTCCATGCCAACTCCGCCAGAGGAAAATTATGGCACTCAACCAGGCAACAATTTCACACAAGGACAGTCGAGTCAACAGGGCGGTGAAACAGCATTTTCCCAAATATGCCGCCTTTATGAGCAAAGTCAGCAACAACATCAGGAAATGATGAACCAAGTCATCAATATGGGAAATCACCATGGACAGTATCAGCAGCAATCCAAGTTATCTGAGCTACAGAAGGCGCGTCCCCAAACATTTTCTCATACTGATAAACCTCTGGAGGCCGAGGACTAGCTTCGAGACATGGAGAGAAAATTAGTTATTGCAAAATGTTCAGACCCTGAGAAAGTACTATATGCTCCGCACTATCTCACAGGAGCAGCTGCATCATGGTGGGAGAATTTCCTGCACATGCACCCCAACGAAAATGATATAACCTGGGAGGACTTCAAAGAAGGTTTTCGTGGGGCACACATTCCTAAGAGTATTATGAAAATCAAGAAGAGAGAGTTTGATGACCTCAAACAAAGGACCATGACGGTGTCACACTACAACGGTCAGTTTACTCTATTGTCTCGCTACGCCAATGAAGAGCGTATGACTGAAAGCAAGAAGATGGAGAAATTCCTACATGGTCTGGCGCCCGCGCTTAAATGCCAGCTGGTTGTGCACACTTTTCCAGATTTTAAAACGCTAGTGGATAAGGCCATTACCTTGGAAAATGAGAGACGCAGCTTGGAGGATTTCAGCAAACGAAAAAGGGACCAGACTACCCACGCTCGCAACCACCGAAGCAAGACGGATTTTCAGAAAGGTGGGACACGCAAGCCCACGACAAACGTCTTGCGCCCAATCAAGAATTTCCATGCAAGGGATAAAGAGTTCACATATCGCCCAGGCGTTACTTGCTACGCTTGTGGAGAGGAAGGGCACTATGCCAAGCAGTGTCCCAAGCCAAGGAACTTGACCCCAAAGCCGAACAACGGTGGCAATAATTCAGCGCCCAAGCGAAACAATTTCAACCCCAACAACAACCACAAGAAGGGTCATCTGAACCACGTGACCAAAGAGGAGGCACAGAATGCCCCGGATATCGTACTCAGTACGTTTCCTATCAACACAATACCTGCCATGGTTTTGTTTGATTCTAGAGCTTCTCACTCATTCATTTCGAAAAGTTTTGCTTTGCAAAATAATTTTTCGATGCTTCCCTTGGAAAAATCTATGATCATCAAGTCCCCTGGGATTAAGCAAGTTACTCGGAGTTACTGCCAAGGTGTGGTTATTGAGTTTGAAGGATTGAAGTTTCACGCCAATCTTATTGTATTGGAAAATAAAGGACCGGATGTCATCCTAGGGATGGACTGGTTAACCACCAACAAAGGTTTTATTGACTGCTTCAACCGGACCGTAATCCTCACCCACCACCATGGGAAGACAATAAGGGTTTTAGGCAAAGAGAGAAAAATATCCCGGCAACCAAGATTGAACAAGGTGGACGTTTCTGACTTAAGCAAGGTTCCAGTAGTGCGTGAATTTCCAGACGTATTTCTCGAAGAACTACCAGCATGCCACCAGACCGAGAGATAGAATTCAGCATTGAGCTAGCACTCGGAACCACCCCCATATACAAAAAACCATACAGAATGGCGCCATCCGAGTTGGTAGAATTGAAGAAGCAAATAAAAGAATTGTTGGACAAAGGATATATTCGAGCCAGCTCCTCACCTTGGGGTTCACCAATTTTATTTGCCAAAAAGAAGGATGGAACACTGAGATTGTGTATAGACTATTGAGCACTTAACATGGTCACAATCAAGAACAAATACCCGATGCCACGGATAAATGATTTATTTGATCAGCTCGCTCAGGCCAAGGTATTCTCAAAGATTGACTTAAGGTCGGGATACCATCAGTTAAAAGTACGAACAGAGGATATCCCCAAGACAGCCTTCACCTCCAGATACGGACTGTATGAGTTCACAGTAATGCCATTTGGACTAACGAACACCCCCGCATATTTTGTTCACCTCATGAACAAAGTATTTATGAAGTTTATGGACAAGTTTGTTGTGGTATTCATCGACGATATTCTGATATACTCCAAGACACCAGAAGAGCATGCGGAACATCTCAGAATTGTGCTAGGAGAACTCAGGAAACATCAATTGTACGCCAAGTTCAGCAAGTGTGAATTTTGGCTAAGACAAGTAGGGTTTCTGGGCCACATACTGACCCAAGAAGGTATTGCCGTAGACCTGGAAAAGGTCAAGGCCGTACTTGGCTGGAAACCACCAGCCAGCATAACGGATGTACGAAGTTTCTTGGGAATGGCAGGGTACTACCGCAGATTTATTGAAGGATTCTCCACCATAGTCAAGCCAATGACGCAGTTACTCAAGAAAGACAAGAAGTTTGAATGGACGGAAGCTTGCGAGAAAAGTTTCCAAGAACTAAAAAGGAAATTAACGACAGCACCAGTATTAATTGTGCTAGACATACACAAGAATTTTGAAGTGTATTGTGACACATCCCGAAGGGGTCTCGGATGCGTGTTGATGCAAGAAGGCAAAGTTGTCGCATACGCTTCAAGGCAACTTCGCAAGCATGAAGAAAATTATCCCACTCATGACTTAGAATTGGCAGCAGTCATTCATGCACTGAAGGAATGGAGGCATTTCTTACTTGGAAATCGTTGTGAAATATATACGGACCATAAAAGTCTCAAGTATATTTTCACACAGCCGGAACTCAATTTACGGCAACGACGCTGGTTGGAATTGGTAAAAGATTATGATGTGGGTATCCACTATCATCCAGGAAAAGCAAATGTAGTGGCAGATGCTCTTAGCCGGAACCCCAGCTCGGACGACAACAGTTTGCAAGGCTTGAGACCTGAATTCCAACAAGAACTTGCCAAACTCAACTTGATGATGGTCGCGGAAGGCACCATAACAAATTTGGAAGTGCAACCCAACCTTGTGGAAAGGATTAAAGAAACTCAGCATGGGCACCCCAGCATCGAAGGTATAAAAAGAAAGGTGAGTATGGGCAAGGCCTCGGAATTCATCATAGACGATGAGGGAACATTATGGTACGGAGACAGACTCTGTGTGCCAAATATATAGGGCCTCAAATAGCAAATTCTAGCTGAAGCCCACACCGCTCCATATTCGATCCACCCTGGAGGAACCAAAATGTATAAGGATATTCAGGAAAGATTTTGGTGGCATGGTACGAAGAGGGATATAGCCACTTTCGTTGCATGTTGTGATTCTTGTCAACGCATAAAAGTTGAGCATCAAAGACCAGCCGGACTACTGCAACCAAACAAAATACCTGAGTGGAAATGGGATGAAATAGGGATGGATTTCATTGTTGGACTACCTCGGTCACGACACGGGAATGATGCCATATGGGTCATCACCGATAGATTAACCAAGGTGGCACATTTCATTCCAGTGAAGACAACCTACACCACTCAGAGGCTTGCCAGGATTTATCTCTCCCGTATAGTTTGTCTGCATGGAGTCCTGAAAACTATAATATCTGACAGAGGCACTCAGTTCGTCTCGAGATTCTGGGATAATTTACAACAGGCTCTGGGAACTCAACTGGCCTTCAGTACAACATACCATCCCCGGACTGATGGACAAACTGAACGCGTAAACCAAATTCTAGAGGACATGCTGAGGGCATGCGTCCTCACCTATGGAACCAGTTGGGAAGAAAGCCTGCCATATGCCAAGTTCACATACAACAACAGTTACCAGGCCAGCCTGCAAATGGCACCATTTGAGGCTTTATACGGACGGAGATGTCGTACCCCGCTAAATTGGTCACAAACCGGAGACAGCCGTATCTTCGGCCCAGACATGCTCAAAGAAGCCGAGGAAAAGGTCAAGCTAATCAGGGAACGACTCAAGACGCCGACAGAAGAGTTATTACGATCAGAAACATCGGGAGGTCAGATTCAAACCCGGTGAATTTGTATACCTACGAGTATCTCCTATGAGGGGCCTGCAACGATTCAAGATTAAGGGAAAGCTAGCACCAAGATTCATCGGACCATTTTGTATAGTGGCACGAAGGGGCACTGTAGCCTACCAGGTAGACTTACCCGAAGAACTATCCGATGTCCACGACGTGTTCCATGTCTCGCAATTGAGGAAGTGCCTAAGCAACCCAGAGAAGCAAGTATCCCATGAGAACATTGACGTGCAGCCAGACCTCACCTATCGGGAACATCCAGTAAAAATATTAGAGGAGTCTGAAAGGAGGACCCGACAGAAAACCATCAAGTTTTTCAGAGTTCAGTGGAGCAATCACACCGAGAGTGAAGCAACTTGGGAAAGAGAGGATTTTCTTCGGACAGAACATCCACACTTATTTGAGGAACAGCTGAAATCTCGGGGACGAGATTTTTCCTAAGGGGGTAGGTGTTGTGACACTCCAAAAATTTTCCTTTGGTTTTCAGCAAAAACTTTGTTGGATTTGAAGAAGGTCATTTAAATTCTTCCTAAAACCTCTCTCTCAAAACTCTTTCTTCCTTGGCAAGGATTTTATTTTTATTTTGTATCTTCTTCAACTCTGGTGTTTGAATTATGAAAACTTCCTTCTGATTATTCTCTTCTCAAATACATACTTGGAATTTATTTATTTCTTTAAAAAGAAATCCTAGGAGTTTTGGGGCTTCTTTCTTTTATAAAACCACCCATGGTTTTACCATGCCTCATGTGGTAAAACCTCCCAAAACTCCTCCCTCCACTTTGGGGCAATCAATACTTCCCGCTCCAACAAGTCCAAACCATTTTTGGATTTTATTTCATTATTTTTCTTCCAAAAACATTTCTGTCAATTATTTTAAGCCTAGATGATTTACAAAGGAAGTACCTGTTTTCCTTTGAGTTTTGATCTCAAACCAACTCCTCTGGATAGTCCTTAGAACCCCCAACCTAGATCCATCAAGATCCACTCTTCTTCTTTTCAAAATTTTCAAGTTTCAGCCTCTGCAAGTTTGGACCAGATTTGTCAAATTTGGTGAAATTCATATCTTCTCTTCTCCAAAAATTCTACCAAAATTCAGGCAGCCCCCAGATGCAATGAGAGGCCACCCCACCAAAAATCAGCTCAAGGAGAACCTCCCACATACCAATATCATTTTGTCGAACACCTGGTCGGCACTGTTACTATGCACTTTCAGAAAATTTCAGAAGTTTCAGAGAGTTTAGTGTCGTTTCTTCGTCAGAGAGTTGTCACGATCCACAGTGCGCCCTGGCGCGTTGTGCACGGCCTCTCCTCCCTGGCCAGAGCACCGCACGCCCTCTTGGATGGGTGCATGCGTTGGTGGCGGCGAGCATCGCCGGAGTTGGTAGCTTCTGCGGTGGCAGCGCCACCCATGGCGGCCAGCGAGGGCCTGAGCCAGCTCGCCACGCCATCCGGCGCCGCCCAATGCTCCCTGGCTCTCCGCGTGGCTCATGCATGCCAGTGCAACCCCACTGCACCGTCGCCGTGGCCCGGCAAGCACAGGGCACGCTCTCTGCCGCCGACGGGCCCGTGCCGGCCCGTTCCGTCGAAACCCACTCAAAGCTCCTAATCCAAGTTCGTTTAGCGTCTGAATGGGACCAGTAGACCTCCACGATGACGCCCAACTCACTAATCTCCCCCGACCAAGCTCTGCGCTGCCGTAACCTTCGCCGGAGAGCTCCGTTCATGGCCACCGCCTCGGATCGCCTATAAAAAGGGGCCCCGAGCTCGCCTTCGAGCACCCACCCTCACTGCACCTCTCCAGGACCCCGCCAAGCCACTAGGAGGACCTCGAGGAGGTCTCCTCCCCCAACTCCGGCCGCCCCGATCCGCCTCGGCCACCAGCTCGATCCACTCCGGTGAGGCCATCCCCGCCTCCCAAACCTCGTCAGTAGTCTTCTCGTGCACCTAGTGACCTAACCCAAGCTCCAATTTATCCTCCGCAGCTCTCCCCGACGAGATCCAACTTCACCCGAGCCGCCGTCCGCCGGAGCAAGGACCGCCATCGACGTGGTGCTCGCCGACGACCACCACCACTACCCACCAACGCGGAAGGACACACTGAGCACGTAGGTACCCTCCGATCCTCCTAACTCGCCGTGGATCGCCGCCGGCGACCACCGCAGCTCTCGGGCGCCGACGCGCTCTGTTTCTCCCCCCGTTTGAAATTTTAAACCTGACGGGTGGGACCCCTCGTCAGTCTTTTTGTTTTTTTTGAACCGTTTTCTGAAAACGCTTTCGGGCAGAATACGTCTCCCTTGGTAGTTGACGGCTTTTTAGCCGAAGCATTTTCTATTTTTATAAGTTGGCCCCTGGAAACTTTCTGTTTCATTACAGAAAAATCCCTGGATTAAAACTCTTATAACTTTTAAACAGAAAATGATTATTGATTGATTCTTTTTCTGTCCTCTTTAAAATTTTGTCTAGCTTTTTATCAGATTTATTTAAAAAAATATTTGGAATATTTTTGTGCACCTCACGGTATTTACGTTAGCGCGTATGTTTCTTTATACCGTAGATACCGAAGGAGGTGACGGAACCGCGAACTTCACCGAGCTAGACTCCGACTACTCTGAACCAGGCAAGCATGTTTGAACTTTTGATATGATGAGTGTCATTGGCATGTTTGCATTAAGTAGTTTCATGGCATGTTTATGAGCATACCAATGAATGTCATTTTACATGCAAAGTTGAGGCAAGTGAGTTTCGAAAATCCATAAGTCGTTGGATGTGAGTTTGCATGGCCATGTGTTGGCATGAGGATGGGTAAGATGGCAGTGTTGTAGCATGCCAGTCTTATGCCAAACTATTTGACTCTAGTGTCAACTTGAATCAGTCCAGTTTCCATCTGTTTTCCCTTCCTGTACTACCACATGTTTTCCGCAAGGAATATGGCTTAGTAAGTTGCAAACCGCTTTCCTGGTACACACCGAATCGAGAGGCCGTGATGACGGTTCCATGGCCCTGGATTAAAGCCAGTCATCCGGTCAGGGGGCATGGGTATTTCTGGTTGGGACCGAGAGGGGGGCACCCCTTAGAGCGCGCGTATATAGATTTGATCCCATGCTATTCGAGATTGTGATCTCCCCGTCTCAAAGTTTTTCTTGAACGTTGTCTAGGGTTATCCCTGGCATCGTGAGGTGGGATGGGTGTGTACTGGTTAGATGTGTTTCTTCCGAAATACCGTAAACGGAACTAGTCCTTCGTGACTACGGAAATTCATTGGCTATGGGTAATTTTAGTACAAACTCTGCAGAGTCAAAAACCCTTGTATCATCTTATCCATGTCCAAGTATTGTGTTCAACTTATGTTGCCAAATGTCAGTCTCAGTGACAAAACTCCGGTGAACCACATGAATGCTAAGTCCGGTTAAATGTTTATTCCTGTGGATGGACTAACCCGTTTATTATTGTGTGTTGAATATTTATTATGAGTATTATATCTTTGTGAATTTATCAGATATGAATAATGAAATTTAAGCCCTTTCTGCGATGTCGCTTAGACGTCCGACTGTGGCACAATTTGTTCTTTACTTTTTATATAAGCCCTTTCTGTCATGTCGCTCAGACGTCCGACTGTGGCACGCTTGTTATTTACTTTCAATATAATCCCTTTTTGTGATGTCGCTCAGACGTCCGATTGTGGCACGCTTGTTATTTACTTGCGATATAAGCCCTTTCTGCGATGTCGCTCCGACGTCCGACTGTGGCATGCATGTCATTTATTTTTCAACATAAGCCCTTTTCGTGGTGTCACTTAGACGCCCGACTGTGGCATGATTATTTATTTGTTCACCCTTCGAGGCGTTGCTCCAGACACCCGATCGGTCTTTCAGTTATTTTGTTGGGATTTCAGGAAGACTACCGCCCGACTCCCTTTTTACTTACCATGTTTTTCCAGTATTTATTAAATGTGCATTAATAATTACTCATAACGCATTCATGCATGCATTTGTTATACCTTATGTCCGAACTGTCTTGCGAGTACTTTCAAAGTACTCACCTGGCTTGTTGATTTGGCTAGATGTTGACGAAGGCGATCTCATGGATGAAGAGTTCGATAGTGAGTCCGACGCCTAGAGGAGTCCCAGTCAGTCTCGTGCGACCCTGGATTTGGTCTCTGTATTATATCCGCTTCCGCTACCCGAATAAAATTCATCGAGCCTCACCTTGATGCTCAATGAGCTGCCAGTTTAGGAGTCGTGTTATCCACTCTCCACTGTGATATTCCACCACCACTTTTATCTCGAGTCAGTAGTATGCCACCACTCCATTGTGTCATATCCGCCATTATGTATAATTATTGGCGTGCTTGTAATAATTTGTTGAGCAGCCTTAGCTCGACCTTGTAATATATTATATGCTACTGGCTTACTGTATCAAGAATTTTGTCTACCAGTAAGGAGGATTTTCCTCATACTGGACCCAAAACATCGGTTTCTCAATAAACATTTTTATTGAAAAACCGGTCGTGACACGAAGCTACTAAACTCCTAGATAATATTATGGTTAATTATTCTCAATGGTACACTAAAAGATCTACTAATAAAAAAGTGCATGCGATAGAATAAATTAATATTTTGAGTGGAAAGATGGATGAAATTATAAAATTATTTGCTAGTAAAAATGTTTCTTCTGATCCTAATGACATGCCTTTGTCTACTTTGATTGAGAATAAAATGAATCTATGGATGTGAATTTTGTTGGTAGGAATAATTTTGGTAACAACGCGTATAGAGGAAACTTTAATCCTAGGCCATACCCTAGTAACTCCTCCAATAATTATGGTAATTCCTACAACAATTCTTATGGAAATTTTAAGAAGATGCCTTCTGAATTTGAGACTAGTGTTAAAGAATTTATGAATTCACAAAAGAATTTCAGTACTTTGCTTGAAGAAAAATTACTTAAAGTTGATGAATTGGCTAGGAACGTTGATAGAATTTCTCTTGATGTTGATTCTTTGAAACTTAGATCTATTCCACCTAAGCATGATATCAATGAGTCTCTCAAAGCCATGAGAATTTCCATTGATGAGTGCAAAGAAAGAACTGTCGGGGTAAATGACCACGGGTAGCCTAGCCGACTCCCCCTGGCGCTTCAGAAAAAATTACGAGCCGATCCGGCCCCCGAAGATCCAAGACCTGGGGCCGCCTTCCCCCTGCCGGCTACCTCTCAAGCCGACTGTCAGAAGGCGGCCCAACCTTGACCCTCATGAAGAAAGCCACGGGAGGGCCGGCTCCAAGAAGCCGGCCACGAGAAGGCCGAATCCAAGAAGCCAGTTCCCATGACGCGGTCAAGATCATGCCCTCGAAGCCCGCATCCACATAACGGCGATGGGACGGGGCGTGGCTACAGTAAAGCCTGCTAGCCCCGAAACCTGGAGCACGCCTGGCACAGTGTGCCGTACGGGGTAGCCCTGACCCGTCCGGCACGACACTGTTGCCATGATGACTACGGCGCCACCCACGGCAGGCTGTCAGCGCGGCCCACGGGAGTTGGGCCCCTTCGGGCAGAGAGACACCCGAAGGCGGCCAGGCCTCCTCCAGTTGGCCCAAGACATGGCCGGCTTCCCCAAGCCGGCGTGCCCCCTCCCTCGAAGGAGGTGCCCCATTAAGGAGACAAGACGATGTGAGGCTACAGTGATCGCCCGCCAGGCGGCGGCACTGTAGCCACGCTTACCTCGATAAAGCCCTCATCATCAGGATTGAGGCCACAGTAACCAGCCACCGACAGGGCCCTAGGCAGTAGGGCCTGCCTGTCGACCAAGAAGCCTGCGGCCGGTGGGGCCCACCAGCCGGCGGGCCCCAGTAGCCGCCGCAGAAGCCGGCCAGCGTAGGCACTGACAGCTAGGGCCCGCGCCCAGCCGGATTACCATTGTACCCCCGGGGGGTAGGCCTATATAAACCCCCCGGGGCACCCATGCAAAGAGTTGATCTCATCTAGGTTTTGAGACCACATAGAGAGAGGAGTAGAGCTAGCCTTGCCCTTCCTCTTCCTCTCGCCAAACAACCCAAGGAGCATCTTGTAGCTACTTGTTCATCGAGTGATCATGCGGAGACACCGCAGAGCAGCAGTAGGGGTGTTATCTCCACGGAGAGCCCCGAAGCTGGGTAAGATTCGTCGGCGTGCATGTCTTCGCCTTATCCCACTTCCAGGCACCGGCGACGTCTTACTGGCTCCAACAATGATAAGCCACCCGTTGGCATATGTCGCACCTACCACCCGACATTTGGCGCCCACCGTGGGGCCAGGTGCACCGTCGTCCGGAGACCTGTTCTGGACGGGAACCCTCTTCCTCCCCAGCGAGCGTAGCCAGCCTGGCACGCCCGATGGCGCTTGCCACGACGCGCTGCAAGGCGTCACCAACGCCTGCGCAGCGAGCAACCTCGCCGATCCCCTTGGCGAGGCCCTCACCTCCAACGAGCCCGCCTCCGACGCGGGCACCGACCATCTCGTCGGCCTCCTCGGCCAGCTCCACGTCTCCAGCGAGCCTGCTATGGACCAGGAGTCCGTTAGCTCCACCGATCCGATGCCTGTCGATTCCGACACGGCATCGCTCGACGCCTTCCCCACCAACGTCGTGATCTACGACGACCCGCTTCCCCGAGCCTACGGTCGTGATGGCGCCATCACCGAGGTGATGGTCATCGGCCATGGAGACGCTTCTGGCGAGAACGCCCACGACGCCCCCCAAGCGGTAATCCACGACTTGTCCGTCCCCCTCCCGGCCGATGCCGACGCAGAAGCACTGGAGGCTCGCCGCCTCGCCCTCCTCTCGGAGGGCCAGAAGTTAGCTTCCATGAGATGCCTCACCGAGGCCCACCAGCGCGAAGTCGACCGCGCCGCCTTTGGCACGCTGCCCCCTGGCGGGCCAAGTCGAGCCGGCGTCGTCAGACAGCGCGGTGCCGCCATCGCCGACATGCTTGGAGTAGATCGCCCAGTCTACGCCACTCCACTCGAGAACCTGCGTGCCGCCCAGGCGGCCGTAGACGAGTTGGATGGACCGGGGGCCGAAGAGCTCCCCCACATGACCAGACGCATCCAGCAGCTGATCGATGCGGCCGCACAGCGGCACGAAGCCGACGCCCGCGCGGAAAGCCCTCCCCCGCGCCGGGAGCACGGCGCGACATCTTGAACACCGACTGCGGGTAAAACCCGCACGCGGCACGAGAAAGAGCAGGCTGCTAGCCGGAGCCGAACCCGGATCTCCATCGAGCGAGACGCAGAAGGCCACCCTCGAGCCGTGGAGCGGCATGGCAATCTGCCTTCGCCTCCGCCTCGTGGGGAGAGATATCCCACTCCGCCGCCTGTCACGCATCCGACTCTCAGCGGCCGCCTAGGTCGCCGCGAAGGAGTCGGCGAGAACGATGCCCGCCATCAGATCGACCGCCTAGCGCGATCCTTGGCGCTAGAAGAAGAAGATGATGTCGGCCCGCCTTGCTTTGGCCCCCGCATCCGCGACGAGCCCTTTCCCAAAGGGTTCTCGCTCCCAAGAGGCACGCCCAAGTACAACGGCTCCGTGAAGCCAGAAGATTGGTTGATCGACTACTCCACCGCAGTACGCATCACGAACGGCAACAGGCGCGTTGCCATGAAGTACGTGCCCCTCATGCTGCAAGGCACGGCGTGGACCTGGCTCAACAGCCTCAAGCCATACAGCGTCAACAGCTGGATGGATTTCACAGAAGCCTTCGTCCGCAACTTCACCAGCACCTACAAGCAGGCTCCCAAGCCCAGACAGCTCTCCTTGTGCGTGCAAGGCCCCGCCGAGTCCACTCGCGACTACCTCACGCGTTGGGCCGAGCTCCACAACTCTTGCGAAGGAGTGCACGAGGTGCAAGCCATAGAGTACTTCACCGCCGGGTGCCGAGAAGGCACCCTCCTCAAGCACAAGCTCCTCTGCGACGAGCCGACTACCCTCGACGAGCTTCTGGTCATAGCGGACAAGTACGCCACCGCCGACTCCTCAATGAAGACCGAACTCCGGGTAGACGCGTCCGAGAAGGTACTCAACCCGGCGCCCAAGACGCCGGCTGGGGACTCCGGCCGACGCCCGTACCAAAATGACCACAAGTGCAAGGGCCCCATGCCGCCTTCCACCAGTCGGCAGGTGGCCACGGTCGAGGGCGAGCAGCCCGAAGGGCGGCCCACGCCCAAGAAGCAGAAAGGCGGCAGGCCGGCTTGGCAGCCGGCCTTCTCCTATGAGCAAACTCTCGATGCCCCATGCAAGTTCCACAGCGGCACGAAGCCGTCCAACCACACGACCCGGAAGTGCCACTGGCTCACCCGAATCTCCAAAGGCGAAGGGCTCGTGCCGCCTCCACCTGCGGGCCCGCCGCCTCCAGCTCCGCAGCAGCCGACCGCTCGGCCTGCAGTCAGAGCCGTGCACGATGAGTTCCCCAACGAACATGCCGCCTACGTCGTCTTTACAAGCCAGCCTGAAGATCGGCGCAGCAGACGCCGAGAGCACCAGGAAGTCAATGCGGTCGCTGCTAATCCCTCCGAGCACATGCATTGGTCAGAAAAGCCTATCAGCTGGAGTCGGGCCGACCACCTAGAGGTGATGCCGTCTCCCGGCTCTTATGCGTTGGTTTTGGATGCCACCCTTGCAACGGACAGGCGTGCCGCCCGTTTCTCCCGCATGCTAATAGACGGCGGGAGCAGCATCAACATCCTGTACCGTGACACCCTGGAGAAGCTCAACGTCAAGACGAAGCAGCTCATGCCTACCCAGACTGTGTTCCACGGCATTGTACCCGGCCTGTCCTGTGCCCCCATTGGCAAGATCAAGATTGATGTCCTCTTTGGGGACAAGGATCATTTCCGCAGGGAGGCGATCTGGTTTGAAGTGGTGGACCTTGAGAGCCCCTACCATGCACTACTTGGACGCCCTGCCCTGGCAAAATTCATGGTTGTTCCCCACTATGCTTACCTCAAGATGAAGATGCCGAGCACCAAGGGCATCATCACCATAGCCGGCGATTACAAGAAGTCCTCCGAGTGTGCAGCAGCCAGCAGCCAGCTGGCCGAGTCCCTTGTGATTGCTGAAGAGAAGAAGATGTTGGACCAAGTCGTGGCCATGGCCGGCGAGAAGCCGGCCCTGTCCCCCGCTCCCAAAGAGTATGATGCCCAAGGTTCCTTCCAGCCGGCCAAAGAGACAGAGAAGATACCGCTCGACCCCGAGCACCCAGAGAGGTTTGCCGTCATTGGGGCAAACCTGAACAGCAAATAGGAAGGCGAGCTCGCCGATTTCCTCCGTGAGAATCGGGACATCTTTTCATGGTCCCCCAAGGACATGACGGGTGTTCCGAAAGAATTCGCCGAGCACAAGCTACATGTTCGAGAGGGTGCAAAACCGGTCAAGCAACCCCTCCGCCGACTGTCGGAAGAAAAGAGAAGGATTGTAGGAGAAGAGATAGCCCGGCTCCTAGCCGCCGGCTTCATTATGGAGGTTTTCTTTCCGGAGTGGCTTGCCAACCCGGTCCTCGTGCTGAAGAAGAACAACAAATGGCGCATGTGTATAGACTACACGAGCCTCAACAAGGCCTGCCCCAAAGATCCTTTCGCCCTGCCAAGGATAGATCAAGTGATAGACTCCACAGCCGGATGCGAGCTGTTGAGTTTCTTGGATGCCTACTCCGGATACCACCAGATAAAGTTGGATCCGGCTGACCACCTGAAGACTGCCTTCATCACGCCCTTCGGAGCTTTCTGCTACCTGACTATGACATTCGGCTTGAGAAATGCCGGTGCCACTTTTCAGCGTTGCATGCAGAAGTGCCTCCTCAAGCAGCTCGGCAGAAACGCCCACGTCTATGTGGACGATATTGTGGTGAAGACAGAGAAGCGCGGCACCCTGCTGGAAGACCTCAAGGAAACATTCGAGAATCTGCGCCGATTCCGGATCAAGCTCAACCCCGAGAAATGCGTGTTCGGAGTGCCAGCCGGCCAGCTTATAGGCTTCCTGGTCTCCAAACGCGGCATCGAATGCAACCTAGTGAAGATCAAGGCCATTGAGAGAATGGCGATTCCCACCAAACTTCGAGACGTCCAGAAGTTCACCGGCTGCTTGGCTTCCCTGAACCGCTTCATCAGCCGGCTCGGAGAGAAAGCTCTCCCCCTCTACCGCCTCATGAAGAAGACCACTCACTTCGAGTGGAACGACCAAGCCGACCAAGCTTTTCACGAGCTAAAGAAGATGCTGACCACGCCGCCTGTCCTGGCGGCGCCGATTGAGAAAGAGCCCATGCTCCTGTACATTGCTGCGACCAGCCGGGTGGTCAGCACCGTCATCGTAGTCCAGCGCCCTGAAGAGGGCCGAGCCCAGCCGGTCCAGAGGCCGGTGTATTATTTGAGTGAGGTGTTGTCCACCTCGAAGCAGAACTACCCGCACTACCAGAAGATGTGCTACGGCGTGTACTTTGCCGCCAAGAAGCTAAAGCCCTACTTCCAAGAGCACCCCATCACGGTCGTATGCACCGCCCCGCTTGCCGAGATCATAGGCAGCCGGGATGCATCCGGCCGGGTGGCGAAATGGGCCATCGAGCTGGCCCCTTACACGATCTTCTACCAGCCCTGCACCGCCATCAAATCCCAAGCATTGGCCGACTTCCTCGTCGACTGGGCCGAGACCCAGTACCTGCCGCCGGCTCCGGACTCCACTCACTGGCGCCTGCACTTCGACGGATCCAAGATGCGCACCGGCTTGGGAGCCGGCGTCATCCTCACCTCTCCCAAGGGCGACAAGCTAAGATACACGCTGCAAATTCACTTTGCCGCCTCCAACAACGTGGCCGAGTATGAGGCGCTTGTACACGGGCTCCGACTTGCCAAAGAGCTCAGCATACGTCGGATCCTGTGTTACGGCGACTCAGACTTGGTGGTCCAGCAATCATCCGGTGACTGGGACGCCAAGGACGCAAACATGGCGAGCTACCGCTTCCTCGTTCAGCAGATCAGTGGGTACTTTGAAGGATGCGAGTTCCTCCACGTACCACGAGCCGACAACGAGCCAGCAGATGCCCTGGCTCGAATAGGCTCCACTCGGCAGGCAATACCAACCGGCGTCTCTCTGCAACCCCTCCTCAAGCCGTCTATCAAGACGTCTCCAGAGTCCGAGTCCATCTTCGTGCCGCCTAGCCCTGATGCAGCCGGATCCGGCTTGAAGAACCAAGCAGGCGGCCCAGGGACTTCAGCAGGCGGCTCCGGGACTTCCGTAGTTGCACCCGACCCGGGGACTTCTGAACCCGGCTCGGGGACTGCGGTAGTCGGCCCGGGGACTGCACCAACGCAACAGCCGGCGGCCGACTCCAGCATCCCAGCACCCAGCCCGCCCACCCTGGTCGCAGTAGCCGCGTTGGCCATCGAAGAAGTCACAGCTCCATCGTGGGCCCAACCCATCCTCAACTTCCTGATAAACCAAGAACTGCCGGCTAATGAGACAGAAGCAAGACAAGTCCAACGTCGAGCCGGAGCATACACAATAATCAATAGAGAGCTCGTCAGGCGCAGCGTTACCGGAGTCTTCCAGCGATGCGTCGAGCAAGAGAAGGGCATAGCAATCCTCAAAGACATCCACCAAGGCGAATGCGGCCACCACGCGGCCTCAAGATCACTAGTCGCCAAGGCTTTCTGCCATGGATTCTTTTGGCCGACTGCTTTGGATGATGCCAAGGAGTTAGTCAAACATTGCAAAGGGTGCCAAGTCTTCAGCTCCAAGCAACACCTGCCGGCTTCGGCACTTAAGACCATTCCCCTCACTTGGCCCTTCGCCGTTTGGGGTCTGGACATGGTGGGCCCATTCAAGACGGCGCGCGGCGGCATGACACATCTGCTTGTCGCCGTGGACAAGTTCACCAAGTGGATCGAAGCAAAGCCGATCAAGAAGCTGAATGGGCCGACTGCCGTGACATTCATCGCAGATATAACAACTCGGTACGACGTGCCGCACAGCATCATCACCGACAATGGCACGAACTTCGCCAAGGGAGCATTGGCACATTTCTGCGCGACGCAGAGCATCCGACTGGACTTAGCGTCCGTTGCCCACCCGTAGTCAAACGGCCAAGTCGAGCGAGCTAACGGCCTCATCCTTTCCGGCATCAAGCCGCGACTGGTCGTGCCACTGGAGCATTCGGCCGGCTGCTGGCTCGATGAGCTGCCGGTCGTCCTCTGGAGTCTGCGCACTACCCCAAACAGGTCAACCGGCTTCACTCCTTTCTTCCTCGTGTATGGTGCCGAGTCGGTCATCCCAACCGACATCGAGTTCGACTCGCCTCGGGTGACCATGTACACGGAGGCGGAGGCCAAGGAAGCACGAGAAGACGGCGTCGACCTGCTGGAAGAAAGCCGGCTGTTAGCCCTCAGCCGGTCCGCCATCTACCAGCAGGGTCTGCATCGCTACCACAGCCGGAAGGTCAAGCCAAAATCTTTCCAAGAGGGCGACCTTGTGCTCTGGCTGATCTAGCGAACAGCCGGCCAGCACAAGCTCTCAGCTCCTTGGGAAGGCCCCTTCATCATCAGCGGAGCGGTAGGGAATGACTCCTACTACCTGATTGATGCACAGAAGCCGAAGGCACGAAAGAGAGATGAATCCAGCAAGGAGTCGAAACGACCATGGAACGCCAACCTCCTCCGAAGATTTTACAGTTGAAATGTAGTATGTATCACGCTAACTTTTGTACTAAGTACGAGACAATAGGCCCCCCGAGGAGAACTCGGGGACTGCCATCCTTTATCTATGAATGAAGTGTACCATGCTTATCATTATGTCATTTCTTTCACTCCTCTCGTCCGGCACCGGGTTCGACTAGTCGGCCCAGGGACTGGCCGCCTTGAGATTATATTAGAAGTCCTACCCGCGGTCAGACAAGTAGTGTGCCGGCACCTAAGCCCTCTCTTGCCAAAAGCCGCAGTACGAAGAATCGGCTGTCAGGCTGGCAAGAGCCAAAGGCAGGAAAGGACGCCCACATGAAAACGGCTAGGGACTAACGGACTAATATAACCAAAGCCGACTTTTTACCTGCCGCCGACCGACTACAAGAGTAGCCGGCCGGCCGGCTTCCATTCACTTCGCTACAATCTAAGAAAGCTCGAGTACTTGCCTTCCCCAACAAGATAGCCGAGTCCTTCCTTAGCCACAGACTGCAGAGCAACTGCCGGCTGGGAAGGCAGCAATCAGGGGAAGGCGGCAAAGGAAACAGCCTAAGGATAAAAAACATACGAGAATGGAAGCCAAACAAGTGCATGATTATATTTACATCAAAAGACCTTTGAAAGGCCAGCATTCAACATAGTTTGAATACACCCCAGTGGGTGGAACTGTGCAAGTTTAATAAAAAATGTTCAAAGAGTAACAAGCAGGAAAAGCAAAGATGGCAGATCAAGCCAAGGGAACGACTGGCGAGTCGGGCAGGACGGTAGAGACGGTAGCGCCGGCTGGAGGAGTGGCCGGCTGGTGGACCTCGGCATGATCACCGCCCCCCGCAGAGGGCGCGCCAGCGCGTGCCTCGTTGCTGGAGGCACGGTCATGCTAAGGCTGGCTGGTTGCTCCACCGGCTGGCTCGACGTCTCCGCCTTCCTCCTCTTCTTCATCTTCACCTTCATCGCTGGAGGCGATCTCCTCTGCCGAGTCTTCACCCTCCGTCGGGTTCAGCCCGAACCATTCCTCCGGCTGGGCGACGCCGTTGTCGTCCACCTCAGGAGCAAAGACGCTGGTATCGGTGTACTCGGCAAGGGCCGAGGCACGCCGGATGATAGCCGGCCGCACCTCCACTAGCTCTTCATCAGCCTCCTCCCGCCAAGTGCTCAGCTGATCCAAATTCAGCCCAGGATACTAGGCCCGGACGAACTCCAGCGCTCGCCCGGCGCCGGATCGAGCAGCAGAGGCCTTCCAGGCCTCGAAGCGGCCGACTGCCACCTCCAGCCAGTCGGCAGTCCGGCTGGGAGTGCGGGGAATCACCTCGACAGGCCAAAGGGCGGCCAAGACCTGCGCCCCGGCGCGCTGGAGGCAACGGAGCATGCGGTGAGCCGGCTGCAGCCGGGCTTGCATCGCCAAGAGCTGCTCCTCAAGTGTCCGGCTCGCGTCCAGCGCGATCTCAACCCCCGCCTGCCAGCGTACCTCGTGGTGGGCCTCAATGGTCTGAGAGGCGGCGACGGAGTAGCCGGGGAAGTAGTCTGCGCAATGGACAAAAAAGCAGCACAAGTCAGAAGACAAATCAGAGGGCAAGGGGAAAGCAAGGAGTGAGGAAGGCGGCCTACCGTCGATCAGATCCTCGATCCGGCCGTAGCCCTCGCTCAGTGCATGCTTCGCCTCAGCCCAGCCCGCCGCTTCGGTCTCAAACTCAGCTTTGAGGGCGGCCTCGCTGTCCTGCGCCTTCTTCAGGGCCGCCTGGTGGCTCTCCTCCTAGTCGGCCAATTTCTTGGCCAGGCGGTCGCGCTCTAGAATTAAGGCGTTGCACTCAGCCTCCTTGGTGCGAAGGGCGGTCTGGGCCCCGCCGAGCTGCTCTCTCAAATCGGCGTTGGCCCCTGCAAGCATGAAGACAAAAGAAGAAGCAATAAGGAAGAAGTCGTCGGGGAAGATCCAACCCAGCTGCTCAGCAGTCAGCCCGGATCTCGGGGACTACACCCAGTGGGTGCGCTGACGCGCCCCCACAGGATATGAATGAAACAAAGCACGCACTCCAGCTGTTGGTCAGATCCTCAGTTTTCTGGCGCAGCTCCTGAGCCTGGGAGTTGAAGGCAACAGCGCGATGGTTGTGGTACTCCTGGAAAATCAGACAGAATGCAAGAATAAGATAGCTGTCAGAACCTAGTAAGTTCCAAGCCGCCTGCTCAGCAGCCGGCTCGGAACTCGGGGACTACACCCAGTGGGTGCGCTGGCGCGCCCCCACGGAAGAAATCAAAAAAGCAAAAACCTACCCGAACGACGGCCCGCGTCGCGAGGAAATCTTGGGTATACCGCTGCAGCGCAACGGCGTGAGCTTGAAGCCGACTACGGACCTCCTGGGCCGCCGCGTTCAGCACGGCCGTCCCCCCGCTGGGCGTCCACTCGGACGTGCCGGAGCTGGCCGCCTCCAGGGCCTCCGCCATCCGACTGGCACCCGCAGCCCTGTGTGGCTCCGGCACAGGGGTAGTTTCCCTCGCGCGCTGGCGAGATGCCGGCTGCACCTGGAGGCCGGCTCCTGCTGTCGGCTCGCTCCCAGCCGGCTGCTCCGACGCCGCAGCCGGTTGGCCGCTCTGACCCGCCCCAGTCGGCGCCGTCTGCGGCACCTCCTCCAAGACAATCACATCACCCTCCCTCCGCTTCGCCTCCGACCGGCCGCGGTTGGCGTCCTCTGACGGAGGCACGGGGACGTCGGGGGCCATGGTGCGGAGGGGAACGGCGAGCTGTGGAGGCTGGTTGCGCGAGGCCTCCGCCTCCCTCTCCGCGGCCGCCACCCCCGCCCGGGCCTTTGCCGCCGCGTCGGCCTCCTCCTTCGCCGCCTGGGCGGCCCTTCGCTCCGACGCCTCCTGCTCCTCCCGCGCCTCCCGCACGTTCCGCTCCGTAGCCTCCATGAGGTCGGCGCGGGGATCCACGCAGCGGGAACTCGAAGACCCTCCAGCTGGTCCGATCACGGAGCCGGCGGGGCCCCGCTCAAGGGAAAGCGGTGCCCTGGCCGGTTAGCCAAGAAAAAAGTTTAGAAGAGCCTCAACCAAGGAAAACAGCAAAAGGACAAGACATTTGACACTTACGCCGAAACCGCCTGCGGCTGCTTCACCACCTTCTGGAAGCGGGCCGCCCTCACGGCCGCTTCGTCCCGCTTGGTCGCCGTGGCGGTGCCCTTGGCCTTCTTCGGCCGGCTGCCGAAGTAAGTAGACATGGCCCTGCGTTTCGGCGCGGCCCCACGGGCGGCTGGCGCGACAGAGGGACCTGCGCCTTGATGATCAGGCGCCGGCTGGTGGTGCGAGACGACTTCGACCTCCTCGTCGTCCGCCTAGTCCTCGAGGCCGGCTCCGAGCCCCACGCCGCCTGCCTCGCCGTCTTCTCCCACGGCAGCATCTTCCATGGCGGCCGCTCCAAGATCCGGATCATCGACGTCATCCACCGTACGGTCGGGGAGGAACTGGCGCTCTACCCCTGCGGCCCCGGCCGCCGGCGGAAGTAGGGGATTCTGCAAGTAACAAGCCGGCTGATCAAAGGCCGGTCGTATCGAAGCCGGCAACACCAAAGAAAGGAAAGAAGAAAGACTTACGATGGGCGGAGGGTTGGCGCGAGAGTACGGCTCCTTTCCGTATCGCCAATCCTCGGAGAGCTTGTAGTTGGCAATGTAATTCACCAGGTAGGACACCTCGGCATGAGGCATCTCCCTGGTGCTCAGCCGGCATGGGTCGAAGCGGTCGCTCATCTGGCAGATCATGTGCGGCCGGCCTTGGAGCGGGAGTACCCGGCGCTCCATGAAGGTGGCCACCAGGTCGGCTGCGACCAGGCCTTCCGACTGGATCATCACCCGAAGTCGGGCGACGGCGGCGTTCCTGGCCTGGGACAACGTCCTGGCCCGGAAGCTCCACGAGGGTGGCCTCGAAGCCGGCAGGTTGACAAAGTCGCCTTGCGAGGCGACGTTCCTCACGTAGAAGTAAGACTTCTACCAGAGCTTCACCGACTGGATCAGCGGGATGTGCGGAAACGGATTGTTCTCGCCTGTCCGCCTCATGGCGATGAAAGCTCCGCATGGGGCGGGCACGCCCGCGATGACGGTGCCGAGCTTGCATTGGAAGAATTCTCCCCAAAGCTCCAGGGTGGGGAGAACGCCAAGAAAGCCCTCACAGAGGGTGACGAAGGCCGACAGCAGCATCACTGCATTGTGGGTGAGGTGATGCGGCTGAAGATGATAGAACTCGAGGAAAGAGCGGAGGAAGCCGCTCGCCAGGAGATCGAACCCGCGTAGGCAGTGCGAGCGGAAGATCACCCGCTCGCCCTCCTCTGGTGCCGGCGAGATCTCCCTCTCCGGCGCGCACCGGACCCGCACGTAGCCCTCGCCCGGCAGACGCCGCGTCCGGCAGAGGAACTCGACGTGGTCTTCGTGGACGTTGGAGCCGTCCCACGAGCTCGACAGCGCCATCGAGACGGTGCGGCAAGGAGCAAGGTGCGGTGGCGGCGGGGGCGCGTGTGACCCCGCTGTGGTGGAGCAACCGTGAACCAAAGGCCCGACGGCGGAATGGCGCGACGGTGAGGCGCTGCGGTAGCAGAGAGAATAAGGAAGGAAGGAGGGAAAGGTCGGAGCGAGGGAGAGCGTGCGAGCCCTTGACGCTCCCTCTCCTCCTCCTACTTATAGACCCGCGCGGCGGAGCCGAGGAGACATGGTGTGGGGGACGTGGGATTAACTGCGCCCACTCCTCCATGTCCCGCTATAACTGAGCCTTGATGGCGTGGCACAACTGCCGTGGGAAGGCAAACAGTCCATCTTGGGCCATAGAAGATTCGCGCTTGGGCCGAGGCCAGGAGTGGCGGGCCCGGGCCTGCGGCGACGTCCCGTTGCACACGCGCGTTGGCAGGCCTTTTCTGCCACGTAACCCGCGGGGAGACGCGCGGTCAGCGCGCAAGTTGGCCCACGCCCCCGTATGCAAGACCACGGAGCCTTCCGAAGATGGCGTGCGTAGGCAGAGCCGGCTCCTAGCTGCCGGTTCCTCAAGATATGAAGCTGACCGAGCTTCTCGTCCCCTTACCAATCTCGAAGTGCGGCCAACTTCGGGGACTACTGTTGGGGTAAATGACCACGGATAGCCTAGCCGGCTCCCCCTGGCGCTTCAGAAAAAAATTACGAGCCGATCCGGCCCCCGAAGATCCAAGACCTGCGGCCGCCTTCCCCCTGCCGGCTACCTCTCAAGCCGACTGTCGGAAGGCGGCCCAACCTTGACCCTCATGAAGAAAGCCGAGGGAGGGCCGGCTCCAAGAAGCCGGCCACGAGAAGGCTGACTCCAAGAAGCCGGTTCCCACGACACGGTCAAGATCGTGCCCTCGAAGCCCGCATCCACATAACGGCGATGGGACGGGGCGTGGCTACAGTAAAGCCTGCCACCACCGAAACCCGGAGCACGCCTGGCACAGTGCGCCGTACGGGGTAGCCCTGACCCGTCCGGCGCGCCACTGTTGCCATGATAACTACGGCGCCACCCACGGCAGGCTGTCAGCGCGGCCCACGGGAGGTGGGACCCTTCGGGCAGAGAGACACTCGAAGGCGGCCAGGCCTCCTCCAGTCGGCCCAAGACGTGGCCGGCTTCCCCAAGCCGGCGTGCCCCCTCCCTCGAAGGAGGCGCCCCATTAAGGAGATAAGACGACGTGTGGCTACAGTGATCGCCCGCCAGGCGGCGGCTCTGTAGCCACGCTTACCTCGATAAAGCCCTCATCATCAGGATTGAGGCCACAGTAACCAGCCACCGATAGGGCCCTAGGCAGTAGGGCCTGCCTGTTGACCAAGAAGCCTGCGGCTGGCGGGGCCCACCAGCCGGCGGGCCCTAGTAGCCGGCGCAGAAGCCGGCCAGTGTAGGCACTAACGGCTAGGGCCCGCGCCCAGCCGGATTACCATTGTACCCCCGGGGGGTAGGCCTATATAAACCCCCCGGGGCACCCATGCAAAGGGTTGATCTCATCTAGGTTTAGAGACCACATAGAGAGAGGAGTAGAGCTAGCCTTGCCCTTCCTCTTCCTCTCGCCAAACAACCCAAGGAGCATCTTGTAGCTACTTGTTCATCGAGTGATCATGCAGAGACCCCGCAGAGCAGCAGTAGGGGTGTTATCTCCACGGAGAGCCCCGAAGCTGGGTAAGATTCGCTGGCGTGCATGTCTTCGCCTTATCCCGCTTCCAGGCACCGGCGATGTCTTACTGGCTCCCACAATGATAAGCCACCCGTTGGCATATGTCGCACTACCACCCGACAAGAACCGCTAGGATGCATGCTAAGAAAGATTGCTTTATGAAAGCGTGTTCTTCTAATTTTTATGAAAATAAAGATGAAGATCTAAAAGTTATTGATGTGTCCCCCATTAAATATTTGTTTTGCAATATGAATCTTGATAATGATGGGATTGAATCCACCTTTACCTAGAAGGCGTTCCAAAAATTCGGAGTCTTTAGATCTTGATGCAAAAATTGGTAAAAGTGGGATTGAAGAGATAGATATTAATGAACCCACTATTTTGGATTGCAAGGAATTTAATTATGATAATTGCTCTTTGATAGATTGTATTTCCTTGTTGCAATCCGTGCTAAATTCTCCACATGCTTATAGTCAACATAAAGCTTTTACTAAACATATCGTTGATGCTTTGATGCAATCTTATGAAGAGAAACTTGAGTTGGAAGTTTCTATCCCTAGAAAACTTTATGATGAGTGGGAACCTACTATTAAAATTAAAATTAAAGATCATGGGTGCTATGCTTTATGTGATTTGGGTGCTAGTGTTTCCACGATCCCAAAAACCTTGTGCGATTTGCTAGGTTTCCGTGATTTTGATGATTGCTCTTTAAACTTGCAACTTGCGGATTCCACCATTAAGAAACCTATGGGAAGAATTAATGATGTTCTTATTATTGCAAATAGGAATTATGTGCGTGTAGATTTTATTGTTCTTGATATAGATTGCAATCCTTCATGTCCTATTATTCTTGGTAGACCTTTCATTAGAACGATCGGTGCAATTATTGATATGAAGGAAGGAAATATTAGATTCCAGTTTCCGTTAAGGAAAGGCATGGAACACTTTCCCAGAAAGAAAATAAAATTACCTTATGAATCTATTATGAGAGCCACATATTGTTGGGAACGTTGCAGAAAATAAAAAATTTCTGCACTTCACCAAGAACAATCTATGGAGTCATCTAGCAACTAGAGAGAGGAGTGCATCTACATACCCTTGTAGATCGCGAGCGGAAGCCTTCAAGTGAATGGGGTTGAGGGAGTCGTATTCGTCGTGATCCAAATCACCGATGACCAAGTGCCGAACGGACGGCACCTCCACATTCAACACACGTACGGTTGGGGAAGACGTCTCCTCCTTCTTGATCCAGCAAGGGGGAGGGAGAGGTTGATGGAGATCCAGCAGCACGGCGGCGTGGTGGTGGAAGTAGCGGGATCCCGGCAGGGCTTCGCCAAGCGCAAGCGGGGAGGAGAGGTGTTACAGAGGGAGAGGGAGGCGCCAGGAGCAAGGGTGTGGCTGCCCTCCCTCCCCGCTCTTTATATAGGGGCCCTGGGGGGCGCTGGCCCTAGGAGATCCAATCTCCAAGGGGGGCGGCGGCCAAGGGGTGGCTTCCCCCCCAAGCCAAGTGGGGCGCCCCCCCCCCCCCCCCCTAGGGTTTCCAACCCTAGGCGCAGGGAAGGCCCAAGGGGGGCGCACCAGCCCACCAGGGGCTGGTTCCCCCTCCCACTTCAGCCCATGGGGCCCTCCGGGATAGGTGGCCCCACCCAATGGACCCCCGGGACCCTTCCGGTGGTCCCGGTACAATACCGATTACCCCCAAAACTTTCCCGATGGCCGAAACTTGACTTCCTATATATAAATCTTTACCTCCGGACCATTCCAGAACTCCTCGTGAAGTCCGGGATCTCATTTGGGACTCCGAACAACTTTCGGGTTACCGCATACTAATATCTCTACAACCCTAGCGTCACCGAACCTTAAGTGTGTAGACCCTTCGGGTTCGGGAGACACGCAGACATGACCGAGATGACTCTCCGGTCAATAACCAACAGCGGGATCTGGATACCCATGTTGGCTCCCACATGCTCCTCGATGATCTCATCGGATGAACCACGATGTCGAGGATTCAATCAATCCCGTATACAATTCCCTTTGTCAATCGGTACATTACTTGCCCGAGATTCGATCGTCGGTATCCCAATACCTCGTTCAATCTTGTTACCGGCAAGTCACTTTACTCGTACCGTAATGCATGATCCCGTGACCAAACACTTGGTCACATTGAGCTCATTATGATGATGCATTACCTGGGCCCAGAGATACCTCTCCGTCATACGGAGTGACAAATCCCAGTCTCGATCCGTGTCAACCCAACAGATACTTTCGGGGATACCTATAGTATACCTTTATAGTCACCCAGTTACGTTGTGATGTTTGGCACACCCAAAGCACTCCTACGGCATCCGGGAGTTACACGATCTCATGGTCTAAGGAAACGATACTTAGCATTGGAAAAGCTCTAGCAAACGAACTACATGATCTTGTGCTATGCTTAGGATTGGGTCTTGTCCATCACATCATTCTCCTAATGATGTGATCCCGTTATCAATGACATCTAATGTCCATAGTCAGGAAACCATGACTATCTGTTGATCAACGAGCTAGTCAACTAGAGGCTCAGTAGGGACATGTTGTGGTCTATGTATTCACACATGTATTACGATTTCCGGATAACACAATTATAGCATGAACAATAGACAATTATCATGAACAAGGAAATATAATAATAACCATTTTATTATTGCCTCTAGGGCATATTTCCAACAGTCTCCCACTTGCACTAGAGTCAATAATCTTGTTACATTGTGATGAATCGAACACCCATAGAGTTCTGGTGTTGATCATGTTTTGCTCGCGGAAGAGGTTTAGTCAACGGATCTGCGACATTCAGATCCGTATGTACTTTACAAATATCTATGTCTCCATATTGAACATTTTCACGAATGGAGTTGAAGCGACGCTTGATGTGCCTAGTCTTCTTGTGAAACCTGGGCTCCTTGGCAAGCGCAATGGCTCCAGTGTTGTCACAAAAGAGAGTCATCGGCCCCGACGCATTGGGTATGACTCCTAGGTCAGTGATGAACTCCTTCATCCAGATTGCTTCATGCGCTGCCTCCGAGGGTGCCATGTACTCCGCTTCACATGTAGACCCCGCCACGACTCTTTGCTTGCAACTGCACCAGCTTACTGCCCCACCATTCAAAATAAACACGTATCCGGTTTGTGACTTAGAGTCATCCAGATCCTTTATGATGAGCTCTTTGCCACCTCCATATACGAGAAACATGTCCTTAGTCCTTTTCAGGTACTTCAAGATATTCTTGACCGCTATCCAGCGTTCCATGCCGGGATTACTTTGGTACCTTCCTACCAAACTTACGGCAAGGTTTACATCAGGTCTGGTACACAGCATGGCATACATGATAGACCCTATGGCTGAGGCATAGGGGACGACACTCATCTTTTCTCTATCTTCTACCGTAGTCGGGCATTGAGCTGAGCTCAATTTCACACCTTGCAACACAGGCAAGAACCCCTTCTTGGACTGCCATATTGAACTTCTTCAATATCTTATCAAGGTATGTGCTTTGTGAAAGACCTATGAGGCGTCTCGATCTATCTCTATAGATCTTGATGCCTAATATGTAAGCAGCTTCTCCAAGGTCCTTCATTGAAAAACACTTATTCAAATAGGCCTTAATGTTGTCCAAAAGTTCTATATCATTTCCCATCAAAAGTATGTCATCCACATATAATATGAGAAATGCTACAGAGCTCCCACACACTTTCTTGTAAACGCAGGCTTCTCCATAAGTCTGCATAAACCCAAACGCTTTGATCATTTCATTAAAGCGAATGTTCCAACTCCAAGATGCTTGCACCAGCCCATAGATGGAGCGCTGGAGCTTGCATACCTTGTTGGCATTCTTAGGATCGACAAAACCTTCCGGCTGCATCATATACAATTCTTCCTTAAGAAAGCCGTTGAGGAATGCCGTTTTGACGTCCATTTGCCATATCTCATAATCATAGTATGCGGCAATTGCTAACATGATTCGGACGGACTTCAGCTTTGCTACAGGTGAGAAGGTCTCATCGTAGTCAACCCCTTGAACTTGTTGATAACCCTTAGCAACAAGTCAAGCCTTATTGATGGTAACATTACCATCCGCGTCCGTCTTCTTCTTAAAGATCCATTTATTCTCTATTGCTCGCCGATCATCGGGCAAGTCTGTCAAAGTCCATACTTTGTTTTCATACATGGATCCTATCTCAGATTGCATGGCTTCAAGCCATTTATTGGAATCTGGGTCCGCCATTGCTTCTTCATAGTTCGAAGGTTCACCATTGTCTAACAACATGATTTCCAGGACAGGGTTGCCGTACCACTCTGGTGCGGAACGTGTCCTTGTGGACCTACGAAGTTCAGTAGCAACTTGATCTGAAGTTTCATGATCATCATCATTAACCTCCTCTCTAGTCGGTGGAGGCACCACAGAAACATTTTCTTGAGCTGCGCAACTCTCCGGTTCAAGAGGCAATACTTCATCAAGTTCCACTTTCCTCCCACTTACTTCTTTCGAGAGAAACTCTTTCTCCGGAAAGGACCCGTCCTTGGCAACAAAGATCTTGCCTTCGGATCTGAGGTAGAAGGTATACCCAATGGTTTCCTTAGGGTATCCTATGAAGACGCATTTTTCCGACTTGGGTTCGAGCTTTTCAGGTTGAAGTTTCTTGACATAAGCATCGCATCCCCAAACTTTTAGAAATGACAGCTTAGGTTTCTTCCCAAACCATAATTCATACAGTGTCATCTCAACGGACTTAGACGGTGCCCTATTTAAAGTGAATGTAGCTGTCTCTAGAGCGTATCCCCAAAATGATAGCGGTAAATCAGTGAGTGACATCATAGATTGCACCATATCCAATAGAGTGTGATTACGACGTTCGGACACACCGTTACGCTGAGGTGTTCCAGGCGGTGTGAGTTGTGAAACGATTCCACATTTCCTTAAGTGCGTACCAAATTCGTGACTTAAATATTCTCCCCCACGATCTGATCGTAAGAATTTTATCTTTCGGTCACGTTGATTCTCTACCTCATTCTGAAATTCTTTGAACTTTTCAAAGGTCTTAGACTTGTGTTTCATTAAATAGACATACCCATATCTACTTAAGTCATCAGTGAGAGTGAGAACATAACGATAGCCACCGCGAGCCTCAACGCTCATTGGACCGCATACATCAGTATGTATAATTTCCAATAAGTTGGTTGCTCGCTCCATTGTTCCGGAGAATGGAGTCTTGGTCATTTTACCCATGAGGCATGGTTCGCATGTGTCAAATGATTCGAAATCAAGAGACTCCAAAACTCCATCTATATGGAGCTTATTCATGCGTTTGACACTTGTGTGACCAAGGCGGCAGTGCCACAAGTATGTGGGACTATCATTATCAACCTTACATCTTTTGGTATTCATACTATGAATATGTGTAACATTACGTTCGAGATTCATTAAGAATAAACTATTCACCAATGGGGCATGACCATAAAACATATCTCTCATATAAATAGAACAACCATTATTCTCGGATTTAAATGAGTAGCCATCTCGCATTAAACGAGATCCAGATACAATGTTCATGCTCAAAGTTGGCACTAAATAACAATTATTGAGGTTTAAAACTAATCCCGTAGGTAAATGTAGAGGTAGCGTGCCGACGGCGATCACATCGACCTTGGAACCATTCCCGACGCGCATCGTCACCTCGTCCTTTGCTAGTCTCCGTTTATTCCGCAGCTCCTGTTTTGAGTTACAAATATGAGCAACCGCACCGGTATCAAATACCCAGGAGCTACTACGAGTACTGGTAATGTACACATCAATTACATGTATATCACATATACCTTTAGTGTTGCAGGCCTTCTTGTCCACTAAGTATTTGGGGCAGTTCCGCTTCCAGTGTCCCTTTCCCTTGCAATAAAAGCACTCAGTCTCAGGCTTGGGTCCATTCTTTGGCTTCTTCCCGGCAACTGGCTTACCGGGCGCGGCAACTCCCTTGCCGTCCTTCTTCTTACCCTTGCCTTTCTTGAACTTAGTGGTTTATTCACCATCAACACTTGATGTTCCTTTTTGATCTCCACCTTCGCTGATTTCAGCATTGAATATACCTCAGGAATGGTCTTTTCCATCCCCTGCCTATTGAATTTCATCACAAAGCTCTTGTAGCTCGGTGGGAGTGACTGAAGGATTCTGTCAACGACCGCGTCATCCGGGAGATTAACTCCCAGCTGAGTCAAGCGGTTGTGCAAACCAGGCATTTTGAGTATGTGCTCACTGGCAGAACTATTTTCCTCCATTTTACAACTCTATAACTTGTCGGAGACTTCATATCTCTCGACCCGGGCATGAGCTTGGAAAACCATTTTCAGCTCTTCGAACATCTCATATGCTCCGTGTTGCTCAAAACGCTTTTGGAGCCCCGGTTCTAAGCTGTAAAGCATGCCGCACTGAACGAGGGAGTAATCATTAGCACACTGCTGCCAAGCGTTCATAACGTCTTGGTTCTCTGGGATGGGTGCTTCACCTAGCGGTGCTTATAGGACATATTGTTTCCTGGCAGCTATGAGGATGATCCTCAGGTTCCGGACCCAGTCCGTATAGTTGCTGCCATGATCTTTCAGCTTGGTTTTCTCTAGGAACGCGTTGAAGTTGAGGTTGACATTAGCATGGGCCATTTGATCTACAAGACATATTGCAAAGTTTTTAGACTATGTTCATGATAATTAAGTTCATCTAATCAAATTATTTAATGAACTCCCACTCAGATTAGACATCCCTCTAGTCATCTAAGTGATACATGATCTGACTCAACTAGACCATGCCCGATCATCACGTGAGACGGACTAGTCATCATCGGTGAACATCTCCATGTTGATCGTATCTTCCATACGACTCATGTTCGACCTTTTGGTCTCTTGTGTTCCGAGGCCATGTCTGTACATGCTAGGCTCGTCAAGTCAACCTAAGTGTTTTGCATGTGTAAATCTTGCTTACATCCGTTGTATGTGAACGTTAGAATCTATCACACCCGATCATCACGTGGTGCTTCGAGACAACGAACTTTCGCAATAGCGCACAGTTAGGGGGGACACTTTCTTGAAATTATTGTGAGGGTTCATCTTATTTACTACCGTCGTTCTTAAGCAAATAAGAAGCAAAAACATGATAAACATCACATGCAATCAAATAGTGACATGATATGGCCAATATCATATTGCTCCTTTGATCTCCATCTTTGGGGCGCCATGATCATCTTCGTCACCGGCATGACACCATGATCTCCATCATCATGATCTCCATCATCATGTCTTCATGAAGTTGTCTCGTCATCTATTACTTCTACTACTATGGCTAACGGTTTAGCAATAAAGTAAAGTAATTATATGACGTTATATATTGACACGCAGGTCATAAATAAATTAAGACAACTCCTATGGCTCCTGCCGGTTGTCATACTCATCGACATGCAAGTCGTGATTCCTATTACAAGAACATGATCAATCTCATACATCACATATATCATTCATCACATCTTTTGGCCATATCACATCACACGGCACATGCTGCAAAAACAAGTTAGACGTCCTCTAATTGTTGTTGCATGTTTTTATGTGGCTGCATTAGGGTTCTAGCAAAAACGTTTCTTACGTACGTTAAAACCACAACGTGATATGCCAATTTCTGTTTACCCTTCATAAGGACCCTGTTCATCGAATCTGATCCGACTAAAGTGGGAGAGACAGACACCCGCTAGCCACCTTATGCAACTAGTGCATGTCAGTCGGTGGAACCTGTCTCACGTAAGCGTACGTGTAAGGTCGGTCCGGGCCGCTTCATCCCACAATGCTGCCGAATCAAGATAAGACTAGTAACGGCAAGTAAATGGAAAAAAATCGACGGCCACAACATCTTGTGTTCTACTCGTGCATAGATACTATGCATAGACCTAGCTCATGATGCCACTGTTGGGAACGTTACAGAAAATAAAAAAAAATTACTCTTCACCAAGAACAATCTATGGAGTCATCTAGCAACGAGAGAGAGGAGTGCATCTACATACCCTTGTAGATCGCGAGCGGAAGCCTTCAAGTGAACGGGGTTGAGAGAGTCGTATTCATCGTGATCCAAATCACCGATGACCAAGTGCCGAACGGACGTCACCTCCGCGTTCAACACATGTACGGTTGGGGAAGACGTCTCCTCCTTCTTGATCAAGCAAGGGGAGGGAGAGGTTGATGGAGATCCAGCAGCACGACGGCGTGGTGGTGGAAATAGCGGGATCTCGGCAGGGCTTCGCCAAGCGCAAGCGGGGAGGAGAGGTGTTACGGAGGGAGAGGGAGGCGCCAGGAGCAAGGGTGCGGCTGCCCTCCCTCCCTCCTCTTTATATAGGGGCCCTGGGGGGCGCCGGCCCTAGGAGATCCAATCTCCAAGGGG
>NC_041390.1:595193322-595207861 GCF_002162155.2 Triticum dicoccoides
CCCCCCCCACCCCTAGGGTTTCCAACCCTAGGCGCAGGGGAGGCCCAAGGGGGGCGCACCAGCCCACCAGGGGCTGGTTCCCCCTCCCACTTCAGCCCATGGGGCCCTCCGGGATAGGTGGCCCCACCCGATGGACCCCCGGGACCCTTCCGGTGGTCCCGTTACAATACCGATTACCCCCGAAACTTTCCCGATGGCCGAAACTTGACTTCCTATATATAAATCTTTACCTCCGGACCATTCCGGAACTCCTCGTGAAGTCCGGGATCTCATCTGGGACTCCGAACAACTTTTGGGTTACCGCATACTAATATCTCTACAACCCTAGCGTCACCGAACCTTAAGTTTGTAGACTCTACGGGTTCGGGAGACACGCAGACATGACCGAGATGACTCTCCGGTCAATAACCAACAGCGGGATCTAGATACCCATGTTGGCTCCCACATGCTCCTCGATGATCTCATCGAATGAACCACGATGTCGAGGATTCAATCAATCCCGTATACAATTCCCTTTGTCAATCGGTACGTTACTTGCCCGAGATTCGATCGTCGGTATCCCAATACCTCGTTCAATATCGTTACCGGCAAGTCACTTTGCTCGTACCGTAATGCATGATCCCGTGACCAAACACTTGGTCACATTGAGCTCATTATGATGATGCATTACCGAGTGGGCCCAGAGATACCTCTCCGTCATACAGACTGACAAATCCCAGTCTCGATCCGTGTCAACCCAACAGATACTTTCGGGGATACCTGTAGTATACCTTTATAGTCACCCAGTTACGTTGTGATGTTTGGCACACTCAAAGCACTCCTACGGCATCTGGGAGTTACACGATCTCATGGTCTAAGGAAATGATACTTAACATTGGAAAAGATCTAGCAAACGAACTACACGATCTTGTGCTATGCTTAGGATTGGGTCTTGTCCATCACATCAGTCTCCTAATGATGTGATCCCGTTATCAATGACATCTAATGTCCATAGTCAGGAAACCATGACTATCTGTTGATCAACGAGCTAGTCAACTAGAGGCTCACTAGGGACACTAGTACAATGCCCGTGCGTTGCTACGGGCTACAATGACAATAAATGAACCAAATAAATGAGTAAGATCGTCTTCAAGGTTGAAACTCATTTCTCCCTCATAACTTCGGGCTTGTTCTGACATCAAACATGTGCCCAACGGGCTCCCCAAAATCCACCCGTCTCGACAGTCCGGGCTCCACCAAATCCAGCCCATGTGTGGGGAGAAATGTGGTTGTCCGGACTATCCGCCATGTTATCTCCAGCATGCAGTCCCAACACAAAACCCCACCCCACAATGCACCCTCCCCTTTTCCTGTCGGACCCTCCCCTTCCCGCTCAATTTCCCGTCGTACCTGGACATTTCTCGCTGGAGCCCTCTCCTTTAAAACTGGATGACACCCACCTCACCTTCGCATGGCACCCTCTCTCCTTCACACCATACTTCCCCATGGACTGCCAAGGAGGAGTTCCTCACCAACCACCCTACTCTTGGCATTGATCCCCTTCCCCGTATTCCATCCGCTACTGCCATCAAGGGAGGACTTGGCGTGCGCCGCCCATGACTCCCCCGAGCCAAGAAGGCAGATTTGATGTCTTCCGAGCCATTGCCACGTTCTAATATATAAACCGAAGCTAAGTAATCTGAACAATTTCACAAGTACCAGGAAATAATCAGGGGAGATGCTAGAAACAAAAATTTGCAAAACTTGTTCAGCTAATTATCCCAATGCTTTTGTGAACCAAGTGTATTCATTGAGGAAAGCATATAGAAGAGAACCAATTATGTATATTTTGCCTAGATAGCACGTAATATACTATAATGCTTCTTACAAGAAAAAGTAGATGAGAAACAGGTCACAGGGAAGAGACAAAGAGTTCATGGGTTACAGAATAGAGAATTCCAGTGTGTATATTAACAGAAAGGTAGACGGCATAACAGCACGGTAGCTCAACGAAAGGAAGGAACATCATTTATGGTTGCCCTGGTACTTAACTAACATGCAGAAACATTTCATCATTGTAGAGAGTATCAAAAGTTTAGCAAGGACAGTTAGAAAAGCACTAACAAAAAGCTCGCCGGCATAATAGCATACCATAATAATAATAACACAAAACCAGGAAATTTCGATCATATTTGCAATTCAGCCCAGAATTGTATATACTATAATAATAACACAACCATCAAGTCTTAATTAATTACTACAGATCTAATAATTGTCTTTAAATTTTTTGATCCGCTGCTTCAGTATAGCAGTTAAAGAACATAATGAACCACTCCCAACAAAAATTTCAGTTAACTAACCTACAGGTGGATACTGATGAAAACAACTAAATCTATAAGTAAAGTAGACTAACAAATACGCATGACCGCGGGTGCATCACTGAATGCAGAAAATCAATACCCAGATAAGGTTAACAAATTAGGCCAAAAAACTGTATACTAACACACAAGGAAAAAAATCAGTAAGGTTCAGAATTCAGGCCCACAAAAGGTATACTATACTAAAAACAACAACCAGGCAGTCTAAGTTAGTTCCGCAATACAGGCCCAAAAATGCATATTGTACCAACAACACACACACACACACATACACACACACGACGTGCTCAGCACTTCGTGCTACTAATCACTACGCCGTACATCCAAGTTGCAATGAATACACATGTGGAATTGCCACTCAATGTTTTACCCTTCAAGAAGTAGGAACAACACTAATCAGAGATGATCAGGTTCAATACATTGCAAGGATAGCCAGAAAAAATCACCGTGCAGCCAAAAGTATACATTTTACATCTTCCAATATTGGAAAAGTTTAAAAAATAGATATAGTTTCATTTTTCGTTCCGAAAGTATACACTAATGCAGTTGAAAAACAGCTCCTCTCTCTAGTTGAACAAACAGATATAGTTCCATTCTACATTCCAAAAGTGTACATTAACACGATTGAAAAACATATCACATAACCCCCAGCTGTTAAAAGTCACTTCATTTTTTTAGTAAACAAAAATTATACTCCATCTTTTCAGAATTTTGGGGCAATGCTAAGTTTCCGTCTACTAAACCAACAAAAACGAAATTCAACTCAGCTACGAGAGGTTTTGTAAAAAAAAGATTTTAGTGTGAACTTTGGTATTTCGGGTGCAACTGAAGCTAGCCACCATTCACAGTTAGACATTCTAAATCCAAATTTTAGATAATTTTCAGTTTAAACTGAAGCTGTAACAGCCTACGCAATGCCACAATCGATGAACATCAAAATAATGTTCAGTTAATTACTCAGCGCCAGATAATCAATGTACCACTACATGGTCTTATAACCTCCACAATAACTAATTAATCTCCAGCAATTCTAGACATCATTAACACTTAGACACTGTAAAACCAAATTCCAGATAGATTTTCAGTTTAACCCGAGGCTATAACCCTATACGCACTACCACATTCGATGAACGGCCAAACAGTGTTCAGCACTACCACATGTAGTCTGAATCTTCCCTGAACTTTTCAGTTTGACCACCCCTAGGCATATAATTGCAGCCCGGCGAAGACGACATTACTCCATCGGAGTCTTCACAGATTCAACTCGAGCAAAGAAGAAGATTTGTTAATGGATTCAAATGATTAAGACAAATCTATTGTCCTCCGGCCCAAGTGAAAGGATAAGTTTGGTAATTGGAAACATGAGTAGATACCTTGATGGAGCGGTCCTGTTCGAATGCTAGGGACGCCTTGGAGAAGACGACCTTCCGGGTGAACAACTTCTGCAGGGACTCCACCTTGGCGCCCAACTTCCTGAAGTTGCTAGTGCTCCGTCATCAATTGTAGTAGAAAAGCAATGCTAAAGAAAGAAGGAAAGCTTGTTGCTGCGAGTTCATTGCAGCATATGTACCAAACAAATTAGAATGCACTAACACAATATGTGAATTTATAGAGCTGGAAGAGTTCATAGCATCTGCACTTCACCCAACACGTACATTATTCACTCTTTCTGTACCGTTAAAAATTCAAGAAGATTGTAGGTGGAGCCTTTTGTCAAACAGCTTGCATACATGTGAGGCTAGAACACAATTGACGGCTTTGACTCCTAGTGCATCTGATGGCAGCGAGCGCACTCTGCACTGATGTATTTTCAACTTTCCATCATAGCAATGGTCAGAGAGCGGAGGGAATCATGGGGTGGTTTCTCACGTAATAGGATGGCTGCTCTTGTTGGCGTAATAGGAAGACAAGAGAAGCTACTTGTTGTTCAGTAGCAACGTCCAGTACAGGTATGACCAGTCCATAAGTTTGCCACAAACTGCAGCACTATGTTAACTTGAAGGTTATAAGGCAATCAAATAACTGTGAGAAACAACCAACAAGTCAGATGAGCATTATTCTTTTCTTTTGGTTGATTGCTACTTATTGACAGGAAAGCTCACTTGATGCAGCTTATATTTATTGGCATGTGAGCAAGTCAGAGACATCTTTAGAAATTAGAAGATCTTTTTTTGCGAATATAGAAATTAGAAGATCAATAGGTCACCAACATGGACGGTATATTGTCATACATTTTAGCAGGGAAAAAATGGATACAAGTCTCAAAACAATTCCTTGATGCTGACCAGGAACATCTGATCTATTATAAGATAAAAGATCAGGTGCCAATATTCAAAATCTCCATACCATGTAATTTAGAAGTATATATATGGTAGTATAGATCTCAGCATGTTTAAAAACGTAAGATTCAAGATGGTTTTATTATGTCTACACATTCTGATATTTGAATCGGCAAGAATTACATCCCTACTCAATACTCACTTTTTCATGCAACTGTGCCGGAATTTCACATATTATAGATTCCAGCCATTTACATAATGGTTAGACAAACGCACCCATTTGTAGATTTGAAAGAAAATCGTTGACTCGCAAAAAAGACATAACAGCAATAAAGAAAATTGGGCTAGCCATTACAAAGTAGCAACAATATTGTAGAAGATAGTGGATGGAGCTGGGTAGCGGCGAGAGCAGAGGGAGAGCTCACCGGCGTTGATGGTGATGAGGACGGGCAGCTCTCAGTGGCGGCGTAGGCCGTACCTGCCTTGGAGACGGTGGCCAAGATCGCAGAGCACGCCCGCCGCGGTTGTGGTCTGATTGGGTGCTGCTGCCATGCTACCAAGGAAATATAACCTGATCTGCAAAATGCACAGCACTCATCAACGCTCCATCTCACCATGCATGTTTGTATAGAAAAAGTTACGATCTTCTAAATGTAGGAAATAATTAAGCATCAACTTCACAGATGCAATCATTGCAAGAAAGGCATAACCTGAAAACTCAAAATATTTTCTTCTAGTACGAATGTTAGAAAATAATTCCATATAGTTCACATGTATTTAACAGGGAAGCAAGGAACGTCTTCATCATAAGAGCAGATAATCACCGTTTATATGCATTATCAATATTTTAGATCATGTTCTTCCTATACATAACAGTAGACTTGGTACTAAATTCAGTAACCTTTTAAAATCTTCAAGTATCAATTCTAAAATTCAATAGTACTACGTAATAACCTGAACTTGTATTCAGAAGTGATATACAAGTGTAGGGAGTATACCTAATAAATTCTAAGTAGTATACAAATTCAGTCTCTGCGCTAAGATTTTTTTCTGCACATCGCTCCGGTTCACTTTCAGTTAGACTCAAATGCTTAGGCCACCATCAACCGGCAACACCCGCACATGCAGAATTAAACAAGTTGGTCGTCATTTCCGGTGAACCTGAAGGAATCTTCAGGACGTAGTCCCTAAACTGCCCCATATTTCATGCCCAAGAGCCCCAATGCACAAAATTTCACTCGTATTCTGGACACAACGGCACCAGTATGATTTTAATCGAATAAGTAGTAAGCGAAGTAAACATACTACACCATCATGCTGGTATGAACTACGTGTAGAGGAATAGGATGCAAACCACAATTGTATTGATGGGTGCATATGCACAAGTATATATAGTACATAGGGCAAGTCATATCCTCAACTATACACAAGGAGGAGACTTGGAGTACAAGAATACATGTGCTAAATACATATCTCAACACCCCCCCGCAGTTGAAGCGACACCATTGCTGACGCAGAGACTGGACCGGAACTCCTCAAAAGACGTCGTAGGCAAGCCTTTGGTCATAATATTAGCAAATTGTTGGGAGGTGGGAACGTGTAGAACACGAACGTGACCAAGAGCCACCTGATCCCGAACAAAATGGATATCAAGCTCAATGTGCTTGGTGCGACGATGATGAACTGGGTTGGCGGAGAGGTAGACGGCGGAGACGTTGTCGCAGTAGACTACCGTGGCCTTATCAACAGGACAGAGAGCTCGTGAAGGAGCTGACGAAGCCAGGAACACTCAGCAACAACGTTGGCCACAGCGCGGTACTCAGCCTCAGCGCTAGACCGCGAAACAGTGGGCTGCCGCTTGGACGACCATGACACCAGGGACGGTCCAAGGAATATGCAGTAACCCGAAGTAGAGCGACGGGTGTCCGGGCAGCCAGCCCAGTCGGCGTCGGAGTAGGAGACCAGATCAGTGGCAGTGGAGGCACGCAGAGTAAGACCAAGATCCATAGCACCGCAGATGTAGCGGAGAATCCGCTTAACAGCAGTCCAGTGAACGTCTCGAGGAGCATGCATATGTAGGCAAACCTGCTGAACAGCATATATACTGGAGCTCCGGTCATGTGAGGGTGAGGTACTGAAGAGCACCAACAATGGACCGGTAGAAAGCAGCATCCGAGGCAGGAGTACCATCAGTAGCGGAGAGCTTGGCCTTCGTGTCGACAGGAGTGGCGGCCGGTTTGCAATTAAGCATTCCAGCACGGTCGAGGAGCTCATGAGTGTACTTCCGTTGATGAAGGAAGAAACCATCAGGATGACGCACCACCTCAACACCGAGGAAGTAGTGCAAAGGTCCCACATCCTTGATGGCAAACTCAGCACGGAGACGATCAGTAAGCTGGCGAAGAAGCTCAGAAGTGCATGCTGTCAGGATGATGTCGTCAACATAAAGAAGCAAGTATGCCGTGTCGGTGCCCTGGTGATAAACAGACAGCGAAGCATCGGAGCGGGTGGAGCGGAAGCCGAGTTGATGAAGAAACGCTACGATACGCTGGTACCAGGCACGAGGAGCCTGCTTGAGCCCATACAGTGAGCGGGAAAGCAGGCACACATGATCGGGACACGCCGGATCAACGAACCCAGTGGGCTGCTGACAGAAGACCTGCTCCTCGAGATGACCATGAAGAAAGGCGTTGGAGACGTCCATCTGGTGAACCGGCCAGGCACGAGAGACCGCAAGCTGTAGAACAGTGCGGATCGTCCCGGGCTTAACAACCGGAGCGAAAGTGTCGGTGAAGTCCACGTCGGCGCGTTGCCAGAAGCCTCGAACGACCCACCGCGCCTTACAGCGGTCTAGAGTGCCATCGGGACAAAGCTTGTGCTTGAAGACCCACTTCCCGGTGATCACGTTGGCATGCCGGGGCCGGGGAACAAGCTGCCAAGTCCGGTTCTGCTGCAAAGCGTCGAACTCCTCCTACATCGCGGCCATCCATAGGGGATCGCGAAGAGCGGCCCGAACGGAAGATGGCAACGGAGAGGGGGCGGACGTCGAGGCGGTACAGACGTACTCATCCGCAGAGTAACGTGAGCTCGGCCGGAAAATACCAGCACGCGAGCGCGTCACGGGGCCAGCCGCAGGGGGCGGTGAAGCGGCACGTGGGCCCCCGGGAGAGACCGACCCATCTGACAGGGCCGGTGCAGCAGGGGAGGGCGGCGAGGCCGCCGAAGCCGGAGACGAGGCCGCAGCGTCGGGGGACCGAGGCGGCGTCGGTGCAGCGCCTAGCGACGCTGGAGCGTCGAAGGACCGAGGCGGCGTCGGTGCAGCGCCAGGCGAGGCCGGCCCATCATGCGTCCTGGCAGGCAGCCCAGCAGGGGGCCCTGCATGCGGCCCAGCATGCATGGATCGAGACGGCGTCGACGCGGCCCTGGGCGAGGCCGACCCATCAAGCAAAGGCGATGGGGGTGTCAAACCAGAGGAAGCCGCGGACGGCTCCGATCCAGAGGAAGGCACCGCGGGGCGGGAAGCCGGAGCACCCAAGGCCGACGGCTGGCGATGGCGCGGAGGGAGACCCGCCGCAGGGGATGGAGAGGGCGCCACCTGTTCCTGTGCAAAGGGGAAAACAAGCTCATCAAAGTACACGTGCCGGGAGGTGATGACACGGTGAGACACGGGGTCATAGCAGCGATAACCCTTAGTGTTGGCCGGGTAACCAAGAAAGACACACGGAACAGAGCGAGGAGCGAGTTTATGGGGTGTGGTGGCGGTAGTGTTGGGGTAGCAACGACAACCGAAAATACGGAGGCCGTCGTAGGAGGGAGGAGTGCCATAAAGAAGATGGTGTGGCGCATAGTTCCAGCGCGGACGACATGGTCGAAGGTTGACGAGGAGGGTGGCGGTGGCGAGGGCATCAGGCCAAAATTGAGAAGGCATATAGGCATGGAAAAGAAGGGTACGCACACACTCATTGAGGGTGCGTAAGATGCGCTCGGCACGGTCATTCTGCTGGGAGGTATATGGACACGTGAGGCGAAACACAGTGCCATGAGAGGAGAGAAGATGGCGAATGGTGAGGTTGTCGAACTCTTTGCCGTTGTCGGTCTGAAAGGCGAGGATGGGCCGCCCAAACTGTGTGGAGACATAAGCATAAAATGCAATGAGGGTGGCAGGAACATCAGATTTCCTACGAAGAGGAAATGTCCACACAAAGTGAGAGTAATCATCCAGTATAACAAGATAGTAAAGATAACCAGAATTACTGGGTACTGGAGAGGTCCATACATCACTGTGAATTAACTCAAACGGAAAAGAAGCAACTGTGGAGGATGAACTAAAGGGGAGGCGAACATGTTTGCCTAACCGGCAGGCTTCACATGACTGAGCGGCCGTTTTATTACATGAAAAAGAAAATCCTCGCATTATTTGACGAAGGGAAGAAGTGCTAGGATACCCAAGACGAGCATGCCAAAGGTCGACGCCAGCGGAGAGAGCTCGAGGACCACCCGGAGATGACGGCGACTGAACTGGATAGAGATCGCCGGGACTATCACAGCGGTGAAGAATCATCCTGGTGCGAGCGTCCTTAACAGAAAAACCAACTTCGTCAAATTCCACAGTTACAGAATTGTCACGAGAAAGGTTACGAACAGAAACAAGGTTCTGAATTAGATCAGGAGAGACAATGACATTATTAAGAGAAAGAGGTCGAGATGTAGAGGGAAAACTGGCAGAACCAACATGAGATATAAGAAGACCAACACCGTTATCGATGATGATCCGGGATGAAGTAGAAGTAGGATAGACAGATGAGAGGTTACCCGGATGAGCGGACATATGAGCTGTGGCGCCGGAGTCCATAAACCAATCGCCGCCATCACCGGAGTAGGGAGGCGGCTGCTGCAGTAAGGCTAAGAGCATCGGGTCCTATGCACCAGGAGAAGACTGTGGGGCGCTGTACGCGCCGTAGGCTCCATATGGAGAGGCAGCGGGTGGGGCGGGTGGCCCGCCATAGACGCCCGGAGCACCCGGCTGGGGCGCGGCCAGAAGGGCCTGGTGAGAGGCGGGGCGCGGGCCAAGGATCCCCGGGGCGGGGGGTCGGGGCACGGGCATGCTGTATGCATGCACGACCCCCGTCCAGGGGTTGTAGCCGCCGGCCCAGGGGGGCAGGGGCTGCTGCTGGCCGCGGGGCTGGCCACCACCGCCACCGCCTTGTCGCTGACCGCCGCCGCCTTGGCGCTGACCGCCACGACCACGGCGCTGGTTCCCTCTGTTCCCACCAGTGCGCACCGGTTGGGGGGGCTGCGGTGCTGGGGGAGGCAGCGGGTGAGGCTTGGCAGGCGGAGGGCGAGGCGCCGATGGTGGTGTAGGGGCGTTGTTGGAGAGGCCGGCGGCGAGGGCGGTGTGGGTAGCACGGAGGCGGAGATGCTTCATCCGCCGCTCCTCAAGGCGAAGATAGGCCACCGCCCGCTCATAGGAGGGGTTGGCCATGAGAGTGAGGTTGGAGGCGGCGTTGCCGAAGTCCTCGTTGAGGCCGGCGGTGAGCGTCGAGAGAAGAAGCTCGTCGCCCACCTTGAACCCGACGTCGTTGAGCTCGTCGGAGAGGGTCTTGAGGCGGAGGCAGTAGGCGTCGATGGTGGAGTCATTCTGGTGACACCCAAAAAATTCCTGCTGCAAGAAAACAATCCGTTGGAGCTTATTGTCGGTGAAGAGGCCATTGATCTTGGTCCACACCGTGTAGGCATCGTCCCCATCGCGAACGACGGTGTGGAAGATGTCTGGGGAGACGGTGAGGAAGGACCACCAGATGAGGGTGGCGTCGATAGCCAGCCAGTTGGCGTCGTGGTTGCCGGCGAAGAAGTTGGCGAGACCGTCCACGTGATCACGGAGATTGTACTCACGGAAGAGGAGATTGAAATAGGTTTTCCAGGCATAGTAGTTGGCGGAGGTGTGGGAGAGGATGATGGGGACATGCTCGGAGAGGGAGATGTTGCGGATGTCGGCCGCGAGGGGCTCGTTGGGTTCGGTGCCATAGGAGGAGTCGAAGGGGTTGCTAGGACCGGAGGAGGTGGAGCGGGCCGACATGGCAGCTTGGGGGAGCGGTAAAGGCGCGGTGTAGGCGGCGGGGCGGGAGGTGCGATGCGGCGCGGGAGGGTTAGGGTTTAGGTGGCGGCGCGGGGGAGGTAGGGTTTCGGGAGGGAGCAGTGGCGCAGGAGGGAGTTGCGGTGTGCTGGAGGGGCGCGGCGGAGGGAGGGAGACAGCGGGGCGCGGCGGCAAGGGTGCGGTGGCGCAGGGCTAGGGCTAGCGGCGGCGGCCAGGAGGCAACGGCGGCGCGGCTAGGGTAGGATCGGGAGGTAGGCTGATACCACGTAGAGGAATAGGATGCAAACCACAATTGTATTGATGGGTGCATATGCACAAGTATATATAGTACATAGGGCAAGTCATATCCTCAACTATACACAAGGAGGAGACTTGGAGTACAAGAATACATGTGCTAAAGATATCTCAACAGTACGAACCTGTTACTGATGAACAACCGCATCGGAAGTTCCTGAAATATTCATGCACAGAGCACAAAATTACTTCCCAAAAGATAGATAGCACAAAATTACGTCGTACATACAATATTCAAGCCTACAGTGAGCCTCTCACATGGTCATCTCATCGAAGCGGCGCTTGATGGCCTTCCAGCCTTCCTGACAGGAACGAACCACACCTCATTGATATATTTCTATCCCCATTACTCGTCAAAGGAGCTGCAGGCCACCACAATGGGCATGAGGTGAGAGGAAGGGGGTGGTCGAGGATGGAGTGGAAGGAGGTGCGGAGGGTACATGGGTGAGGTTACCTACGTGGTGAGGTTGGTGGCGACGATGCAGGGAGGCACGGCGACGCGGGAGGCTGGCAGGGGTCATAGTGCCATCCCCATGGCCAGGTCGATCCACTTTCCTCGCTGCCATCCGCCACTCCCATGGAGAGGAGACGGTGTGGCGCCCGCCGAGTGCAGCCAAGGCGGCGACCGGCGAAGTAGGCCGGTCGCCGTGCTGCCAGTGTCTTCGCCTCCTCTGTGGTATAACGGGCGACGAGTGCGCAAGGCAGTTCGGGGCGCAAGGGGAGGGGCCATGGCGGCAGAGGCGGCGCTGGGAGAGGGAGCGACGGGGATGCTCGGGCGCTGGGAGAGGGAGCGACGGCTGCGCACGAGAACGAGGCGATGGTTGCGGCGGCGGATCCGCGAAGACGACGGCAAAGGCACGGGATCGAGAGGAGCGTAGGTTTTTTTAGTGCGTGGGGGAGGGCGAAAAAAACCAGCGAAAAAAACCGGACAAAAATAGTGGGACGAAAATGGTGGGACGAAAATAAAACTCGGAACGCGACCTACCAACTGAGACATTAGGAGTAGAGATTTTGTGATCTATGTATTCACACATGTATTACGATTTCCGGATAACATAACACAATTATAGCATGAACAATAGACAATTATCATGAACAAGGAAAAATAATAATAACCATTTTATTATTGCCTCTAGGGCATATTTCCAACACATATGGATTGCCTACCAAAGATGGCAATACCTATATCTATCTTTGCTATTATGCCTAGTTAGGGGCGTTAAACGATAGCGCTTGTTGGGAGGCAACCCAATTTTATTTTTAGTTTTTTGCTTTTTGCTTCTGTTTAGGAATAAATATTTGATCTAGCCTCTGGTTAGATTTGTTTTTATGTTTTAATTAGTGTTTGTGCCAAGTTTAACCTATAGGATCTTCTTGGATGATAGTTATTTGATCTTGCTGAAAATTCCAGAAACTTTCTGTTCACGTAAATAATTGTTAAAAATCACCAGAACGTGATAAAATATTTATTCCAATTTCTGCTGATCAATAAACGGTATAGGGCTTCCTATTTTGGCTGAATTTGTTGAGTTCCAGAAGTTTGCGTTAGTTACAGATTACTACAGACTGTTCTGTTTTTGACAGATTCTGTTTTTCGTGTGTTGTTTGCTTATTTTGATGAATCTATGGCTAGTAAAATAGTTTATAAACCATAGAGAAGTTGGAATACAGTAGGTTTAACACCAATATAAATAAATAATGAGTTCATTATAGTACCTTGAAGTGGTGTTTTGTTTTCTTTCGCTAACAGAGCTCACGAGATTTTCTGTTAAGTTTTGTGTTGTGAAGTTTTCAAGTTTTGAGTAAAAGATTTTATGGATTATGGAACAAGGAGTGGCAAGAGCCTAAGCTTGGGGATTCCCATGGCACCCCAAGATAATCTAAGGACACCAAAAAGCCAAAGCTTGGGGATGCCCCGAAAGGCATCCCCTCTTTCGTCTACTTCCATCGGTAACTTTACTTGGAGCTATATTTTTATTCACCACATGATATGTGTTTTGCTTGGAGAGTCTTGTATGATTTGAGTCTTTGCTTTTTATTTTACCATAATCATATTTTCTGTATGCACCTTTTGAGAGAAACACACATGATTCGAAATTTATTAGAATACTCTATGCGCTTCACTTAAATCTTTTGAGCTATATAGTTTTTGCTCTAGTGCTTCACTTATATCTTTTAGAGCACAGAGGTGATTTTGTTTTATAGAAACTATTATTCTCTCATGCTTCACTTATATTATTTTGAGAGTCTTAAACAGCATGGTAATTTGCTTAAATTGGGAAATTAATCCTAATATGTTAGGTATTCAAGACTAGTAAAAAAATCTCTTATGAGTGTGTTGAATACTATGAGATGTTTGATGCTTGATGATTGTTTTGAGATATGGAGGTAGTGATATTAAAGTTGTGCTAGTTGAGTAGTTGTGAATTTGAGAAATACTTGTGTTGAAGGTTGCAAGTCCCGTAGCATGCACGTATGGTAAACGTTATGTAACAAATTTGAAACATGAGGTGTTCTTTGATTGTCCTCCTTACGAGTGGCGGTCGGGGACGGGCAATGGTCTTTTCCTACCAATCTATCCCCCTAGGAGCATGTGCATAGTGCTTGGTTTTTGATGACTTGTATATTTTTGCAATAAGTATGTGAGTTCTTTATGACTAATGTTGAGTCCATGGATTATACGCACTCTTACCCTTCCATCATTGCTAGCCTCTTCGGTACCGTGCATTGCCCTTTCTCACATTGAGAGTTGGTGCAAACTTCGCCGGTGCATCCAAACCCCGTGATATGATACGCTCTTTCACACATAAACCTCCTTATATCTTCCTCAAAACAGCCACCATACCTACCTATTATGGCATTTCCATAGCCATTCCGAGATATATTGCCATGCAACTTTCCACTGTTCCGTTTATTATGACACGCTCATCATTGTCATATTGCTTTGCATGATCAGGTAGTTGACATCGTATTTGTGGCAAAGCCACCGTTCATAATTTTTTCATACATGTCACTCTTGATTCATTGCTATCCCGGTATACCGCCGGAGGCATTCATATAGAGTCATATTTTGTTCTAGTATCGAGTTGTAATCATTGAGTTGTAAATAAATAGAAGTGTGATGATCATCATTCATAGAGCATTGTCCCAATAAAAAAAGAGAAAGGCCAAAAAAAGAGAAGGCCCAAAAAAGAGAAAATAAAAAGGGGCAATGCTACTATCCACTAGTAGAAAACAGGGCTTTGGTCCAGGCCGGGTCAGCCCATTAGTCCCGGTTCAGTCCAAAACCGGGACCAATGGGGGCATTGATCCCGGTTCATGAGCCCAGGGGGCCGGCCAGGCCACGTGGGCCATTGGTCCCGGTTCATCTGGACCTTTTGGTCCCGGTTGGTGGGATGAACCGGGACCAATGGGCCTCGCTCCTGGCCCACAACCATTGGTCCCGGTTCGTGCCTCAAACCGGGACTAAAGATTAGACCTTTAGTCCCGGTTTGAGGCACGAACCGGGACTAATG